>NW_007740370.1:17253-21599 GCF_000696425.1 Galeopterus variegatus | reverse complement strand
GTCTGTAAGTGCTGGAACACTTTGGTACTCTTCTGAGGAACTGCCTCTGTTCACACTTGAGCACGGATGTGCAGAAGACCCAAGCGGTCTGGTTCATATGTTGTTCCCCAGGTTAGAAGCGAACTTCTCCCTGCCCTGTCTTTCCCTTGAGCGTGTACTAGCATTGTCTCATAACTATCTCCTAGAATAGAAGCATTTTAGAAGTAGGAGGCCCTTAGCAAACTTCAGTTTTAACATTCTCATGTTACAAGTGAGGAAACTGAGGCTCAGAGAGGTCAGATTGACTTATTCAAGTTCCCTCATTAGGTTACTATCATCACCAGGTTACAGACCCTGACTCCATTGCTAGTACTCTTCCTCTGAGCCAAGGCCAGAAACTGGGAGAAATAAAACTTTAAATCGAGGCAATTTTATTTTGTCCATTAGAAAACTGTACAGCTCCTACTATTGTAATCTTCGGTCTCATTTTGCTTGGGTAGGTCACATGCCATTTCCTAGACTTCACATGTAAGCCAGTCCAGTTGGTAAATGTAAAGGACCATTCTTTACCCTCTTCAAGCCTAGCTTCTGATCCAAAGTCAAAATAACATCCTGAGTGTTTCTCAAGTAATGATTTTGGGAAAAAAGAAAACAAACCTTTATTTAAACTCTGTGAGCTTTAGGTTACTCATCTAAAATGTCATTATCATAATAATAACTGGTGTCATTCATACATGAATGAAGGTAATACATATGACTTGTATGAGGAAAGAACATTAAGTTCTGGAAAGACAATAAGACAAAAAGCATGAAAGACGCATATCATCACACTACAAAAAGGAACACATAGGTACGAATGAAAGTGGAGGTATAATGAATATAGCAAGAATTAAAGCTTAGTAAGTTTACACATAAATGAAGTTCTGTTACCATAGATGTAATATTATGAAAGTGAAGATTATCTCCTCTACTTGAGAGAATCTTGCTAACCCAAAATAGACCACGATAAAGGGGATTTTGAATGAACCAATACACATAGACAGAGAAGCCTTATTAATAAAAAGTCTTAATAAGCAGGAAATTGCAGTAAATACGAATGTTTAGGTAGCCATAATATATGCCGGCAACTATTTTAATAAAAACTGGTAAAAGCAGGGAGCAATACTATAACCATAATTGAATTCCATTATTGGGCACCTTCCTGTTTCTCTGAATATTACCTAGCAAGTAGCAGATATTAATCCTAGTTGAAATAGATAGTTCAATTCATATAACAAGCAGAAGGAAAAGTATCATGAAGGTTTTGATATTAATCCTGCAAACATACATTATAATCATCATCAACATCTAAGAAAATGTCACCCCAATGTCTAAAGGAAAATCACCTCTAGAATCCAATTTAAAAAGCACCCGAAAAGACTCCAGGAGGTTGTTTTGATAAATGTGGAATTACACATGTGGTGGTTGAATTTTCTTTTTATTCTTAGGTAGGACATTCTTTTTTATTCTTAGGTANCTGATAAACTTTCACTAACTTTAAGGAACAGCATTACTTTAAGCTTGCTGTAATCAGGAAGTCTCTAAAACCAATAGTCACTGAGATACCAACATCAAATTTTATGAAGTCTGTAAGTGCTGGAACACTTTTGTACTCTTCTGAGGAACTGCCTCTGCTCCAACATGGGCAGAGATGTGCAGTAGACCTAAGCGGTCTGGTACATATGTTGTTCCAGGGGTTAGAAGCAAACTTCTCCCTGCTCTGTCTTTCTCTTGAGCGTTTACTAGCATTTTTTCATACCTATCTCCTAGAATTGAAGCATTATAGAAGTAGGAGGCCCTTAGAAAACATCAGTTTTAACATTCTCATGTTACAAGTGAGGAAACTGAGGCTCAGAGAGGTCAGATTGACTTATTCAAGTTCCCTCATTATGTTTCTATCATTACAAGGTTACAGAACCTGATACCATTGCGAGTACTCTTGCTCTGAGCCAAGGCCAGAACCTTGGAGAAATAAAACTTTAAATAGGGGCAATTTTATTTTGTCCATTAGAAAACTGTACAGCTCCTACTATTGTAATCTTCGGTCTCATTTTACTTGCGTAGGTCAAATGCCATTTCCTTGACTTCACATGTAATCCAGTCCAGTTGGTAAATGTAAAGGACCATTCTTTACCCTCTTCAAGCCTAGCTTCTGATCCAAAGTCAAAATAACATCCTGAGTGTTTCTCAAGTAATGATTTTGGGAAAAAAGAAAACAAACCTTTATTTAAACTCTGTGAGCTTTAGGTTACTCATCTAAAATGTCATTATCATAATAATAACTGGTATCATTCATACATGAATGAAGGTAATACATATGACTTGTATGAGGAAAGATCATTAAGTTCTGGAAAGACAATAAGACAAAAAGCATGAAAGACGCATATCATCACACTACGAAAAGGAACACATAGGTATTAATGAAAGTGGAGGTATAATGAATATAGCAAGAATTAAAGCTTAGTAAGTTTACGCATAAATGAAGTTCTGTTACCATAGATGTAATATTATGAAAGTGAAGATTATCTCCTCTACTTGAGAGAATCTTGCTAACCCAAAATAGACCACGATAAAGGGGATTTTGAATGAACCAATACACATAGACAGAGAAGCCTTATTAATAAAAAGTCTTAATAAGCAGGAAATTGCAGTAAATGTGAATGTTTAGGTAGCCATAATATATGCCGGCAACTATTTTAATAAAAACGGTTAAAAGCAGAGAGCAATACTATAACCATACGGGAATTCCATTATTGGTAACCATAATTGAATTCCATTATTGGGCACCTTCCTGTTTCTCTGAATATTACCTAGCAAGTAGCAGATATTAATCCTAGTTGAAATAGATAGTTCAATTCATATAACAAGCAGAAGGAAAAGTATCATGAAGGTTTTGATATTAATCCTGCAAACATACATTATAATCATCATCAACATCTAAGAAAATGTCACCCCAATGTCTAAAGGAAAATCACCTCTAGAATCCAATTTAAAAAGCACCCGAAAAGACTCCAGGAGGTTGTTTTGATAAATGTGGAATTACACATGTGGTGGTTGAATTTTCTTTTTATTCTTAGGTAGGACATTCTTTTTTATTCTTAGGTCTAAAAACGGTTAATGACTGTTAATCAGTATGCGCTCTGATTCAGGAAGAAAATAATTGTAAAGATGAAAAGNGAAGCAAACCAGGCAACTAAATATGACTTTCCTGATGAGCTGCTTTTCCTAGTGACACCCTATTGTAGCCTTAGTTTCCTTCTCAGTCCGCTCATCTAAGCACTTGCTGACTGCATTTTGCCCTGGTTTGAGGAGATTTCCCTCTCGGCTCGTGCCGCTTTCATTTAAAATCTTGAGTCCCCTTCAACATTCCATCCCAAACTGCCTTCTATATTTCTTGATACCTCCTACGTGCTCTCCAACTCTTTCATCTATTTTGTCCTTCCTCATTTTTACCTTTTCTCTCCCCTTTCCGTTCCTGTCGGCCTGTGCTGGATGAGAACAGCACCAAACTTCCTTGCCATAAAAATACATTTGGCCTTCTGGCCCTCTACTCTCCATCCACTCTCCCTATTTTTTTAAACCTTAGTTTACACAGAAAACGTCACAACACATGAATGTTACCTTTTCATCAGCAATGAAATTTAAATACTGGAGTTAAAGTATTAGTACAGGGAGACAGTTGCAGATGAAACATCTTGGTATATGTTGTTAGTTTTCTACTCCACCGAGGTTTTTTCTCTGTTTCTGGAGAAACAAACGGTCTCAAGACGTGTCTACTTTCATTTTCTGTACACAAACTCTTTAACATTTAACATTAGAAAGGAAAGGGTCCAGAAAGAATAACCAATCTATTATCCTAATATAACATATGAGGAAACAGATTTTGTGAGAGAGTAAATGTTTTGTCCAAAGTTACACAGCTAGTACATGTCAGAACCAAATCTGAAATGAGGTTTCTAGATTTCTGGTTCAATACTTTCCCCCATTATTATAAACCACCTTGACTGTACTACTTACTTTAGGGGGAAAAAATCTAATGAGACACTAAAATGTTTCTGTACTTTCCTGACATAAAGAGAAGAGGAAATGTCAACTGAGGATACACAGGATGAGGAGACGATAGTGGAGGATGTGTGGGTGGCAGAAGACAAAGGGCCCATGTGTCCAGTGCAGAGGCCACTGGTCACTGGCCAATGGTCACTGGCGATGATTCGAGTTTATCTACAGACAAATCCATGAAAACCCCAAGATTCTACCAGGTGGCCGAATGGTGGTGGGAGAATGATGTCACATAGCAGGCAGTTTAAAAGTATGCAATAGCCAATAGG
>NW_007740370.1:15649-16580 GCF_000696425.1 Galeopterus variegatus | reverse complement strand
ATGGTGGTGGGAGAATGATGTCACATAGCAGGCAGTTTAAAAGTATGCAATAGCCAATAGGGAGGACAAATTTCCAACAGGAAGGTGAGATTGGATGGAGAGAGTGGCAGCAGCAGCACCTAAATATCTCAACTCTGGGGAGATAAAATACTGCAAGACAGACATGATAGTTCCACGTTCCCCTAGATCATCACAATGCTTCTTATAGATGTTCATTTGTAGAATTAACTAAGAGTTATTTATATTTTGTACATTATTTTTAATGTAATATATAACATTAGACATTTATAAGTATACATTATATATATACACTTAGTTAATATCCTTGGGGAGGAAGGAAAGGGACACATAGGGTGAGCAATACCAGTTGTTCTGAAAATGTTTCAGTTATTTTGATTTGTTAAATTCCTGCTACTTTCCGGGAGCAAAGGACGGGATTAAAGGGCTCTTTTTGTGCCTTCGTTGAAGACCAGGGTGAAGTTCGTTGAGTGTGCCTTGTAGGGAATGATGTAATCCAAGGCTCTTCTCTGAGTTTCTTCTCCCTGAATCCTGCCTTCCTTGGGCTGGGCTGGGCTCGGCTGGGCCGGGCCAGGTGCCGCCAGATTGGGATTGCAACTCTCTTCTGCTCTTTTTCTTCCCCTTCATTTTAGGCATTGTTTCTGAGATGAGCCTTGATGTTGCATTCTGATACTCGTGGATGTTACTTCCTGTAAACGTCAAGAAGCAGGGGTCTTCTCTTCAGTACCATGATGCTTGAAATATGGACTCTGCCTACTCAAAGCCAACACCAGAGTGGTAGAAGATACAGGTAATTCCAGACGTTCTGTACTCTGGTGTGTGGTCACAATTCTTTTGCCCATAGTTTGCTATCTCTGGCTCCTTGCACCTCTTCATAGACATTCTGCCATCCTGCTCTTTTATACGTGGGAAG
>NW_007740370.1:12410-14481 GCF_000696425.1 Galeopterus variegatus | reverse complement strand
GCAGAACAACAATTCACTGTGTTTGTCTGTGTGTGTGTTTGTGAGAGTGTGTGTGTTTGTGAGTGTGTGTGTGTAGATACATTTTTTCAATGTGTATATGTTTTATTTAGCTATAGAATCAGGAAGCTTCCATGGATATTTACACTGAATGGAATAGTCATAAATGAATTTGATTTTTGGTTTTCTGATATATTACCTTACGTATGACATTCATTATTATGTTTGTAGACTATGGTTTGATTTTAAATGCTTTAGTTTTCCTACATCTTTTTTTTTTTCACCCCTAGTCCTAGTTTTCAAGAATCCAACATTGGAAGACATATTGCATGTTTTTTTCTTCTGGATTTTTTTTTTTTGAAACATCACAAACTAACTTAACCTGATTGATTTTGTGGAGAAAAATAAAGAGAGGTCCGTGAAAAAGGCACTGTGTTGAGTGTATACCACATTAAGTGTGGTATAACTTATGTGCCCGACCATAAGAAACAGATGTTGCTGTTAGCCCACTTGGCCTGGTTGCCTTTGTTTTTGTTCCCCTGGTTAGTGCTTTTCTCACTAACTTCTCTTGTGACCGTGATGAAGAGAGTTAGGGCTGAGTTGCAAACTGGAGATATGTGGATTAAGCTGGTTTGGGAGAGGAAATGCATGGGTAAAATCATTTTTCTTGGTGGCAAGCTTGTAGGCATACCTAGAACCATCTTTCTGGGGACTTTTCTAGTGGCAGTGAATAGGTAGCATTTGATACGAGATGCTAAGAGCCCAGAAGATGATACGTTCATAGGTGGGACATGTAAAGATCATTATTGCTTTTACAGACTTACTTTTCCCATCTCTTCCAATAATGCTTCTACTGCTCATTATGCATTCTGAATTTTTTCATTGATTGTATGTGTGTGTTTGTGGGGGTGATGCGTATCTGAGAAGAAATTGTGAAAGGTGTGGCAGAGTAGACATATGGTTTAAATTTCCAAGTGTTTTCCCTTTCATATTAGCTTCCCCTCTCACATAGCTTACTTCCATAATGCTAACACGAACTGTGAGGCTCACAACGTATACGAAGGGTCTGCAAGCCAACCAGTCTCTATTTTCTATGTGGTCCAACAGAAATCAAGGGAATCCATAGCTGCTACAAGTTTGGGTGGTTGATGTGGTTAGGGAGGAGCGTTTATCTACAGAACAACAACGTGTGTACATATGAAAATACTCAGTTGCAACACTCAATTCTATTTAGGCAAATGCTTCTCATAGTCTGGTCTGTCCTGTTCTTCACCTGTTTAATGATTTTCTCTCCACATTTTCTAGCCACTTTACTCTAGCTCCTAGTCTCAGCATCGTCTTTACCTCTAATATATATCTCAAATAGAGATGGAAGAACCTAAAGAGCTTCAGTCTAACACTCTGGAACTTGGTTAAGTCCTACCCTGACTAAAGCCTCAGTTTTCATAGTCAGGNCTCTGGCTCCTTGCACCTCTTCATAGACATTCTGCCATCCTGCTCTTTTATACGTGGGAAGAATTTGGTATATTTTCTCTCTTCTCACTCGAGAGAATGCAGTGTTGCAGTTACTGTAGCCTCCTCTCCCTTGTAAACAGACACTGGAGAATCTTGTGCATCTAGGATTCTTCATATGCCATGCCACGGTGCAATAACTGGGAAAATGAAGAGAAGACTACTTAGAGAAAGAAGACATTGATGGAAAATAGGGAACAGGTAAGGGAAGGGGACAGGAAAAATGAGAGTCGTGTATTTTTCGGCTTCTGTAAGAAACAAATAGACATACTATGGCCTCATTTTGTACTAGCAGAACAACAATTCACTGTGTTTGTCTGTGTGTGTGTTTGTGAGAGTGTGTGTGTTTGTGTGTGTTTGTGAGTGTGTGTGTAGATACATTTTTTCAATGTGTATATGTTTTATTTAGCTATAGAATCAAGAAGCTTCCATGGATATTTACACTGAATGGAATAGTCATAAATGAATTTGCTTTTTTGGTTTTCTGATATATTACCTTATGTATGACATTCATTATTATGTTTGTAGACTATGGTTTGATTTTAAATGCTTTAGTTTTCCT
>NW_007740370.1:7718-11266 GCF_000696425.1 Galeopterus variegatus | reverse complement strand
CCTATGCTTACCTAAGTGGCATAAATCAGAACTAAAAGAGCTGAGATATCTCAGAACAGAACTAAAAATAAAAAATATCTAAGAACTAAAACCAAACTAAAAGAAACACAAGAGTTAATGAAAACATAAGAAAAACTTTAAAATAGAAACGAAGACGATAGAAATGATTCTAGAGAAATGGCAAATATAAAGGATCGGCATTATAAGGCAGGAAAATTCCAAAAAGGGTAGTGCAAATAAACATAGACATTTAGAATATCACAAAAATAATATTTCAGATTAGTGGGATGGATTATTTAATAAATTGGGATATGTACAACATATTGGGGTACAAATAAATGAGTTCTCCTTAAGGATCCAAAGAGTGGTAAAAGTAGATGTCTCTGAGTGACGGGCGAAGTGGGAGGCTGAGAAATGGGGAAAATGGTGAATTTCCACTGAATACCCTTTTGCATCTTTCTAATGTTTTGTCTTGTCAATCTATTACCTCACAAGTCTGAATTCCTGGGTACACATTGCTCCCCCAATTGCAAGCACTTAATTTTGGGCATATCCTTGACACTATCACTTTATCTGTGAAATGGGGTGATTCCCTTAGCCAGGTGCTGCCTGGCACAGAATAAACTCTCTGTACATGTAAATGAGTAAAGAAACAACCCCGTGTCCAGCAACTCTAGAAGAGATGAACTATGGGTGTATATCCAGACAATAGAACATTCTGCAGTCTAGAAAAGGAATGACATACTGACACTCTACAACATGGATGAACATTGCAAACATGATACTGAGTGAAAGAAGCCAGATACCAAAGGTCACACTGTGTGATTCCATTTACAGCATTTGTATGAAATGTCCCCAAAAGGTAAATCCATTGAAATTACTGGTTGCCTGGAGCATGGGAAGGAGGGAAGGGGTAGAGAGGTCTGTTTTTAGAATGATGACAATGGTATGGGTTAGACAGTGGTGGTGGGTGCATACCCTTGTGAATGNATAGAACATTCTGCAGTCTAGAAAAGGAATGACATACTGACACTCTACAACATGGATGAACGTTGCAAACATGATACTGAGTGAAAGAAGCCAGATACCAAAGGTCAACCTGTGTGATTCCATTTACAGCATGTATATGAAATGTCCCCAAAAGGTAAATCCATTGAAATTACTGGTTGCCTGGAGCATGGGAAGGAGGGAAGGGGTAGAGAGGTCTGTGTTTAGAATGATGACAATGGTATGGGTTAGACAGTGGTGGTGGGTGCATACCCTTGTGAATGTACTAAGTGCCACCGAACTGTGTCCTTTTAAACCGTCAATTTTATGTTGCACAATATATACCTCAAAGACCAGTTTTACTGCTGTGAATTACTAACACCCTGTAGGAGTATGCTTTGTTCTTAGTATGATAAATGACCATGACTTGTTATAGTCCACTTGCTGCAAATAATGCTTTTGTATAGCTAATTCTACTAGCTCTAAAGCCTGTTCAGCAAGTTTAGTTAATATTCTGCTGGAGGTTGGATTAGAATCTCCTTTTAAAATTTTAAACAAAGGCTTCAAATCATTAATAGATAGTTTTAAAAAGGCCTAATCCAATTAATATCTCCCAATAATTTCTGAAAATCATTAATCGTCACAAGTTTGTCCTTTCTTATCTGTAGCTTTTGTGACATGATACAATCTGTTTTAATTGTTCTGCCAAGATAATTATAAGGTGGCTCTTGTTGTATCTTCTCTGGGGCTACTATTAATCCCCATTGTTGTAAATCTTTTACAAGATCAGCAAGGACTTGTTGTAACAATCCTGCTTGATGATGAGCCAACAATATATCATCCATATAATGGATAATATAACATTTTGGATATCTCTTTCTACACTGAAGCAGAGCCTGATCCACACATTTCTGACACAATGTAGGACTATTTTTCATACCTTGAGGCAGAACATTCCATTGAAATCTTTGATAAGGCCTTTGTAAATTAGGATATGGTAAGCTAAATGCAAATTGCCATCGGTCCTGTTTAGCAAGAGAAATAGTAAAAAAGCAATCCTGTAAATCAATAACTATTATATTATATCCTTTAGGTACAGCCACTGGAGAAGGAAGCCCAGGTTGAAGAGCCCCCATAGTCTCCATAGTGTTATTTACTGTTCTTAAGTCTTGTAAAAGTCTCCATTTGCCAGATTTCTTTTTAATTACAAATATTGGAGTATTACAAGGACTATTTGATGGTTTTATATGCCCTTGTTCTAGTTGTTCTTGTACTAGCTTTGTGGCTGCTTCCAATTTTTCTTTAGATAGGGGCCACTGCTCCACCCAAACTGGATGATCACTTTTCCAGATTATTGTGTCAGCCTGTTTGGTCACAGAGGCCCCTATGAAAAAGGTTCAGGAGCTTCCTGTTCATCTATTAAAGCAATGTTTAATTANTTTTTCTTTAGATAGGGGCCACTGCTCCACCCAAACTGGATGATCACTTTTCCAGATTATTGGGTCAGCCTGTTTGGTCACAGAGGCCCCTATGAAAAAGGTTCAGGAGCTTCCTGTTCATCTATTAAAGCAATGTTTAATTTCTCCATAAGGTCTCATCCCCATAAAGAAAATGGCAAGGCTGGAATCACATAAGGTCTAATTGTCCCTGATTTATTTTTGTCTGTCTGATGTAAAATCCCTGAACTTTTGGCTACATTAGAGGCAAAACCTAAGCCCACTAAAGTGGAAGGAGACTTAGTTGTAGGCCAAGTAGAAGGCCAGGCTCTGGATGCTATGCAAGTCACATCAGCCCCTGTATCTAAAAGCCCTTTAAATTTCTTTCCCTCAATTTCTATAGTCTTCATAGGTCTATGCCCTGAAACCTTTTGAATCCATGTGACCACATTAGTGGAGCCAAATCCTCCCTCTCGTTTATCTTTCAAAGTTTGATTAGGAAGTTTTAAATAAGGAAGCAGCAACAACTGTGCTATTCTTTGCTGAGGAAAAATCTGAATAGTCCTAGTAGGTGGATAAATCCTTATTTTAATTTCTCCTGTATAATCAGAATCAATAACTCCAGGAATAACTTGAATGCCAGGCTTAGCTATTGAGCTTCTTACTATAATAAGTCCCATATGCCCTTCGGGTAAGGGGCCATATATGCCTGTAGGTACTAAGGTAACTTCTGACTCAGGAGTAAGAATTAAATGTTGAGAAGCTGGTAAATCTAATCCTGCACTTCCTGGAGTTCCTCTTGCCAAGTCATTGATTGTTGTCCTAGAAAAGGATTCTGAGTTCCCCAATTTTGGGGGTGGGCCAGGGGAAGGCCCCGCTGGTCGTTTTTTGGATATGAGGCATCTGGCACAGGCATCAGCGCAGCTGATGCTGTAGGAGGATCTGCAATTAAGCTCCCATCCTTATGATAATGAGATCTGCATTCCCATGCCCAATGGAATCCTTTTTGGCATCTGTAACACACAGTTCTCGGGGGAGAAGATGTTGCAGCAGCAGGCGTCTGTGGAGTTTGATTTATAACTCTAGGTATTCCCCGAGATTGATTGGGACATTCTCTAATAAAAT
>NW_007740370.1:5561-6623 GCF_000696425.1 Galeopterus variegatus | reverse complement strand
TGGTGTCCATTGATTTATATCTTTTAGATATTGATCATAAGGTTTTCCTTGCAAGGCAGTGGCTATGGCAATGCCCTGAATATGTGCTGGAGAAGTGTCCATACACGTCTTGATAAAATCAGACAATGTTCCAGTACGTCTAATAGGGCGCAGCGATGCCTGACAGGTAGAGTTTGCATTTTCAAATGCCAGCTGCTTTAACAGAATTCCTGCCACTTCTGGATTAGTTATAATCTTAGAAATATTTTCCTCTAATTTAGCAAGAAAATTTTCATACGGTTCAATGCTACCTTGCTTGATATTACATAAAAGAGTAGATTTAGTATCAGTAGATGGGAGTCTCCTCCATGCAGTAATAGCAATTTTTGAGACTTCCTCAAGAATCTTTCTAGGTAACTTTATCTGCTCAACAGGGTGAGTCCAATTATCAGTTCCTAACAGTTGTCCCAGAATTAACTTCTCTTTTCTTTGAGTTCCTTTAACAAATTGTGATTGAATAGTTGATTTTGCCTGGTCTTCATACTCTGTCTTCCACAGACCAGGAGTTAAACATGATTTAGCAGTTGTTGCCAATCAAAAGGAGTAAGCCATTGAGAACCAATATTCTCGACCAACTGAACAACATAGGGGTAGGTTGGTCCTAGATCCTTAACAGCTGTCCTTAATTCCTTAATTATCTTAAAAAACAAAGGTTTCTATTTTGGCTCACCACCTTCATCTATTGCCCAAGTAATAGGACAACAAACATTCATGTCTCCTTGCCTATGAGCTTCAGCAACTGCTCCTAGAAATCCTACTCTCTTTGGCAGAGATTTGGCAGACTTTATTGGTCGTCCTGTCACTACTGGAGCTAAAAAGGGAAGATAATCTTCGTTATGATATCTGAAAACAGTTTCGTCTAAATTCTCTTCATCTGAAGGAGGAAGTTTATCTGTTATCTTGTTTTCCTCATATACATCACTGTCACTATCGCTTTCTGACTCATTTTCACCTTTTTGTACGTTTTCAACGACTGCAATTACCTGCTTTTCACTTTTCTTGCTCTCTTGATCATCCGAAGGG
>NW_007740370.1:4443-5030 GCF_000696425.1 Galeopterus variegatus | reverse complement strand
GATAGAATGGACAGCAAACACACAGACTCAAGAGATCTGCTGAATGCTGACACTTTATTGAAGCCTGCACACACTTTTTATACCTTTTCTTTGAGGCAAAGTAATCATTGAACAATATCATAATATCTGTGTTTGAGTAACATGTGTTCCCAAGAAAAATTACATTACAATATATTCCCAAAAAAGATAACTACAATGTTCTTTCCTTAGAGCAACATAAAACGTTTACAAGAAACCCACTAGTCCCAGATAATCATCAACTATTACATTTAGTTCAGCCAAATCCATGCTACATTGAACTCTGTATGACGTTATTGAAACATAATCCAGACTTGTACTTTAACCAAAGGATGCAAGCAGGAAGTCAAAGTTCCCCCACCAGTATTTTTCCATTGCTAAAACATATTGTAATATAAACTACAAATCTTTTACCTACTACATCCTATAATATGTTAGGCCTTATAAAGATATTCTAAAACTTAACCTGAATCTATATTTCCAGGATTAACTATCATATTATAAGTAACATAATCAACTAATGTTCTTATCCCAATACCGATTCACCACATGTAATAATTCTAAATTCA
>NW_007740370.1:1954-3477 GCF_000696425.1 Galeopterus variegatus | reverse complement strand
TAAATGTTTACATAGGTTCGTTGTCCCCTTCTGGTCCTAGCTGCCACAGACCATCTCCAGAGAACCCATGACCATAATTCCCAGGAGTATCATTAGTATGGTTAAGCACTCTGGTATGATTCTCAATCCCAATCCCAATCCCCACAGAGCGATAATTATGAGGTAGTAAGGAATAGAATATAATAAGACAAAGCAAGCACATGGAGATCCAAAAAATGAGGGTGGAAGAGCAGCACCTCCTCCCAAGATGAGGCCTTGCAAGCATCATGTCAAGTCAGAGGATCCTTGTCAAACTATGGCTTCTTGGATTTGGTGTGCTCCTGGACTGTGGCCTTCTGGCCCACGATTCTCCATCCCCTCTCTCTATTTTTTTCACCTTAGTTTATATAGAAAACATCACAACACATGAATGTTACTTTTTGAACAGCAATGAATTTGAAATACTGGAGTTAAAATATTAGTAGAGGGAGACAGTTGCAGATGAAACATCTTGGTATATGTTGTTAGTTTTCTACTCCACCGAGGCTTTTTCTCTATTTCTGTTGAAATAAACGGTCTCAAGAAGTGTCTAATTTCATTTTCTGTACACAAGCTCTTTAAGTTTAACATTAGAAAGGAAAGGGTCCAGAAAGAATAACCAATCTATTATCCTAATATAACATATGAGGAAACAGATTTTGTGAGAGAGAAAATGTTTTGTCCAAAGTTACACAGCTAGTACATGTCAGAACCAAAACTGAAATGAGGTTTCCAGATTTCTGGTTCAATACTTTCCCCCATTACTCTAAACCACCTTGACTGTACTGCTTACATGAGGGGGAAGAAATGTAATGAGACACTAAAAAGTTTCTTCCTTACCTGACATGGTGAGAGAAGAGGAAACGTCAACTGAGGATACACAGGATGAGGAGATGATACTGGAGGATGTGTGGGTGGCAGAAGCGAAAGGGCACATGTGTCCAGTACAGAGGTTACTGATCACTGGCTACTAGTCACTGGCGATGATTCGAGTTTATCTACAGACAACTCGATGGAAACCCCAAGATTCTACCAGGTGGCAATAGGTTGGTGGGCGAATGATGTCACAAAACAGGCAGTTTAAAAGTATGCAATAGCCAATATGGAGGTCAAATTTCCAACAGGAAGTTGAGATTGGATGGAGAGAGTGGCAGGAGCAGCATCTAAATGTCTGAACTCTGGGGAAGTTAAATACTGCAAGACAGACATGATAGTTCCACGTTTCCCTAGATCATCGCAATGCTTCTTTTAGATGTTCATTTATAGAATCAACTAAGGGTTATTTATATTTTGTACATTATTTGTAATGTAATATAATATATTAGACAGTTATAAGTATACATTATATATACACTTAATTAATATCCTTGGGAGGAAGGAAAGAGACACATAGGGTGAGCAATAGCAGTTGTTCTGAAACTATTTCAGTTATTTTGCTTATTGAAATTCCTGCAACTTTCAGGGAGCAAAGGAAGTGATTAAAGGGCTCTTTTGGTGCCTTCGTG
>NW_007740370.1:0-1080 GCF_000696425.1 Galeopterus variegatus | reverse complement strand
TATTTTGAAACATCACAACCTAACTTAACCTGATGGATTTTGTTTAGAAAATTAATGTGGGGTCCTTGGAAAAGGCCCTGTGGTGAGTGTGTACGGCATTAAGTGTGATATAACTTATGTGCCCGAGCATAAGAAACAGATGTTGCTGTCAGCCCACTTGGCCTGGTTGCCTTCGTTTTTGTTCCCCTGGTTAGTGCTTTTCTCACTAACTTCTCCTGTGACCGTTATAAAGTGAGTTAGGGCTGAGTTGCTAACAGTCGATATGTGGATTAAGCTGGTTTCGGGGAAGAAATGCATGGGTAGCATCATTTTTCTTGGTGGCAAGCTTGTAGGCATGCCTAGAACCATCTTTCTGGGGACTTTTCTAGTGGCAGTGAATAGGTAGCATTTCATACGAGATGGTAAGAAACCAGAAGAAGATATGTTCATAGGTGGGACCTATAAAAATCATTATTGCTTTTAAAGACTTATTTTTCCCATCTCTTCCAATAATGCTTCTACTGCTTATTATGCAATCTGTATTATTTCAGTGATTGTATGTGTGTGTTTGTGGGGGTGATGGGTATCTGAGAAGAAATTGTGAAAGGTGTGGCAGGGTAGACATATGGCTTAAGTTTCCAAGTGTTTTTCCCTTTGAGCTTAGCTTCTCCTCTCACATAGCTTACTTCCATAATACGAACACGTAATGTGAGGCTAACAACCTATACGAAGTGTCTGTAAGCCAACCAGTCTCTATTTTCTCTATGGTCCCACAGAAATCAAGGGAATCCATAGCTTCTACATGTTTGGGTGGGTGATGTGGATAGGGAGGAGCGTGGTAAGAACAACAACGTGTTTACATCTGAAAATANCATAATCAACTAATGTTCTTATCCCAATACCGATTCACCACATGTAATAATTCTAAATTCAATATCCTATGAGAAATAAAACCATTCGCTCAAAAACCTTTTATGAGGATTCTTCCTTGAGGTGAATTCTATGATCTGCATTCAACTAAGATGTACCTTTTTAAGGGTTTTTTTTTTTTACAGGAAGAGAAAGTTTATGTTTGACCCTATGAATCCGGCAGACTCCGCA
>NW_007740369.1:23884-30542 GCF_000696425.1 Galeopterus variegatus | reverse complement strand
GAGTAGTTTATGAGTTTATCAAGGTTTTTTCAAAAATATTCCTCTCCCTTGGAGGATTTCTGGCACCAGCTTACCAGAAGACCTCACCTGCCAGCAGTGTGAAGTGTGGCAGCCGGGACACAGCGGGGCTGGAGGAACAGCAAGACCCCATGAGACGGAGGGTGAGGAGGGACATAGCAAAACAGGGAATCAGCATCAGGACAAGTGTGGGGAGGGACAGAGTGACCAGGTGGGCAAAGCGGGTCAAGGTGAGTGGAGGCGGTGGGTGGGGAAGCCTCCAGGTTGGAGCGGGGACACTGTGGATGAGACTTAACCATGCTACTAAATNATAGTGACGTGTATCCACCAATATAGTGTCAAACAAAATAGTTTCATTGCTCCAAAAACCCTCTGTGCTCCACCTACTCATCCCTCCTTCCCCCAAACCTTGGTGACCACTGATCTCTTTACGTTCCAATGGTGCTGCCTTTTCTAGAATGTGACACAGTTGGGATCATACAGTCTGTATGCTTTTCAGATTGGCTTCTTTCACTTAGCAATAGGTGGTTAAGTTTCCTCCATGTCTTTTCATGGCTGACAGCTCATTTCCTTTTAGCATTAAACAATATTCCATTGTCTGGATAGTCACAGTTTCTGAGTAGAACTGTAGAAATGAGGAGTAGTTTATGAGTTTATCAAGGTTTTTTCAAAAATATTCCTCTCCCTTGGAGGATTTCTAGCACCAGCTTACCAGAAGACCTCACCTGCCAGCAGTGTGAAGCATGGCAGCCGGGACACAGCGGGGCTGGAGGAACAGCAAGACCCCAAGAGACGGAGGGTGAGGAGGGACACAGCAGACCAGGGAATCAGCATCAGGACAAGACAAGCGTGGGGAGGGACAGATTGACCAGGTGTGCAAAGCGGGTCAAGATGAGTGGAGGTGGTGGTTGGGGAAGCCTCCAGGTTGGAGCGGGGACACTGTGGATGAGACTTAACCATGCTACTAAATTTGGGGACTCCATCCCAGGATCTCAAGTTCCCACAGAGGCCAAGGAGGTAACACAGATGGGTGCAGGAGGGAAAATGTAAGACAGCAGGGGCTGGTGAGGACTCGACAGACTGGAGATTATGCGCCCCCTTTGGAGAGGCTGGGAAGAGAATCTCGGTGGATGCCCTGCAGGAACAGAGCCCAGGAATGCCTCATCACTTTTCAAAAGAAGCCAAACATGTGAATTTGTTTATAAAATTTTCTGGTTTTTAAATGCTGGCTCTGATTTTTTTAAACACATTATGACAGCTAAACAAAATGCAGCCTTGAGCTAAAATTGGCAGCAAGACTGTCACTGTTGCCCGTGCACATAGACTGAATGCACAGACGCGAATACTGGTGCACCTGCACATGAGCCTGTGTGTGCCCATGTGCATGTGTATGTTGTATGTGTGCACCCATGCAGTGCAGCCCTGAGGGTACCCCCACACCCACAGATGAGTGTGTATTCCTGCACACACATGCCTGAGCTCCCCTGGCTGCACGTGCACACAAGTGCTGCACACACATGCACACACACATGCATGTAGCATGTGCATACTACTGGAACCCTCCAGCAGTAGCCTGGGAAGACGTCCCCTGTGTCCCCCAGAGCTGCCCGGTGGATGCTGGCCCTTCTCTCTCAGCGATCTCAGGGAAGCCAGAGCTGTCCTTCAGGACCCTGGATGGGCCTTTCCCAACTCTGCTGAAAGTGGCGTTCAGGAAAGTGGATCTCTGGTGAAATTCTGGGTGCCCGTCCAACCATGACTCAGGCCCACGGGCCACCTGCCTAATCTAGGAGGGGAGTTTCCACTGGGAAAGGCCCTTTTCAAATCCCCCATTGGCAGATGAGGAAACTGAGGCCCGAGGGCCAGGTTGTAATCACCACACCCATGGCAGGAGTGGGCAAATAGCCTTGCAAATGCTCTGGTGTCCTGCTCGAGGTCGGAGTCCTTCCCAGCTCACACGAGCACCCTTGTTTCATGTCCACAGCCTTAAGATAGATAGTGACCCATGACCTGGAGGGCAGCTGCATGTCACCTCACAGCCCTCGTGACCTCTGTGATGGTGGACGCACCCCGTAAGCACCTGTGCAAGTGGTGGGACAGGAGGGGAGTCCACTGGAGACATGTCCCATTGCCCGCCACAGCCCTGGGCCTTTCTCCCATGACTTGCCCTGCCATGCAAGCCCCACAGAGTGGTGCTGCCCAGAGCTTCCCGTGTACCTGTCGGCAGTGCCTGGGTAGGAGTGACCGTGGCAGGTTTCAAGAGGGGAGAAGGTATTTCAAGAAACACAGATGCGCACGTGATAAATTCGTGTGCACCAAAGTGTAAATGAGAACAAGTGACAGCCTCCACATCCAGGTCCCGGGCGGGTGCTTTGAGCTGTTCCGGTTCTAACCCTTCTGGATTCTGTCCCTGACTGTAGCTGAAATACGGAACAACCCGTGTCCAGAGTTGTCTGCTGTGGACCCTCCTCTGGGTTCCCTGCCACCAAAGCTGAGGCTTCAGCTACATTACTTTCCTTCCCACCTCTCCCACCATTCCTGTTTGAATTCATATTTTTATTCTAATTCTTCTATCATTGAGTGGATTAATTTCCTACTGCTGCTGTAGGTAGCTTGAAAAACACTAATTTATTTTCTTACGGTTTGACATATCAGAAGTTCTAGAATCAAGGTGTCACCAGCAGGGCTGGAGGCTCGAGGGGAGGATTTGTCTCCTTAACATTTCCAGCCTCCTTCCAGGTTCCTTGGCACCTGGTCCTGTCCTCCACCCTCAAAGCCACAGCTCAGCATCTTCCAGTCTCTGTCCCCCCAACCTCTGCCTCTATCCTCACACATCCTTCTCACACTCTGATAAGGACGCTTATGATTACAGTGGCCAGCTAGATAATCCAGAATAACCTCCCCATCTGCAGACCTTTAATGCAATCGCATCTCCAAAAACAGTGCCTTTTGGGCTGGCCAGCTGGCTCCGCTGGTTAGACGACGGTGTTATAAGACGGGACAGGCGCAAAAAGCAAGTCCCTGGTGTGTCTTGCAGAGGAGGTGGTCACATACAGTTATGATTTTTAGTTCTGGCATGTGTAATATAGTTCTTTTATATAAATTACAAATAACAGGATGCAGTGTAGTTGTGTTACTTAAACTAACCGCATGTGTGCATATAGAGTGTTGGGAGCTGTTTGGGTCATGGGGGGCAGATCCCTCATGAATGGATTAATGTCCTTCCTGAGGATGGGGGGGCACATATGTGAATGTAATCTTCTATTAGTTCCCCCACGAGCTGGTTGTTTAACAGACCCTGGCACCTCCTCTCTCTCTCTCTCTCTCTCTCTCTCTCTCTCTTGCTTCCTCTCACCATGTGATCTGCTTGTACCCGCCAGCTCCCTGCCACTTTCCGCCATGAGTAGAAGCTGCCTGAGGCCCATGCCAGATGCAGCTGTCCCAGAATCATAAGCCAAATAAGCCTATATTCTTTATGAATTAACCAGTATCAGGTGCTCTGTTATAGCAAGAAAAGAATGAACAAATACAGAAAATTGGTACTGAGAGTTGGGTGTGGATACCTGAAAATGTGGAAGCAGCTTTGGAACTGGGAAATGGGCAAAGGCTGAGAAGTTTGGAGGACCCAGAAGAAAACAAAATGAGGGGAAGTTTGTAACTTCTTAGAGACGGGTTAAATGGTTGTGACCAGAATGCTGATAGAAATGTGGACAGTAAAAGCTTTGCTGATAATGAGGTCTCAGTCAGAAATGAGGGTCCTACTGGGAATTGGACAGAATATCACCCCTGCTGCACCATAGCAAGGAATTAGGCTGCATTGTGTCCATGCCCTTGGACTTTGTGGAAAGTGGGACTTAAGAGTGGTGAACCAGAATGTTCGGTGGAAGAAATTTGTAAGCAGCAAAGCATTCCCTCAGCTGCATGGCTACGTGTAACAGCCTATGTGCAGTTATGGCAGCAAAGTCATGGTAAAGACGGAATTTAAAATAAAAAGGAAGCAGAGCGTAAAGATTTGGAAAATTTGCAGCCTGGCCACGTGGCAGAGAAGCAGAGAGCATTTTCAGAAGAATCCCAGGGAGCAGTGGAGAGACTGGTTGCTAAAGACATTAGCCTGGCGATGAGGCCAGGCAGTAAAAGCCAAGACAGTGGGAGAAAGGTCCCGAAGGCATGTTAGAAGTCTCTGAGCAAACCCCTCCCATCACAGACCCAGAGGCCTAAGAGGACAGAATTGTTTTCCAGGGACAACGCAGTGCTGCCCTGCGCTGCCTAGGGATGCTGCTTCCTGCATCCCATCCACTCAGGCTGGAGCAGCCTTACCTCAAGCAGCCCCAAGTGTGGTTCATGCAGCAGCTCTGAAGAGCACAGGCCAGAAACCTTGGTGACATCCACATGGTGTGAAGTCTGCAGGTCGACACAAGAGCAGTGGAGGAGTGGCAGCCTCCACCCAGATTTCAGGGCATGTATGGAAAAGCCTGGGGACCCAGGCATAGACCTGCCGCAGGGCCAGAGCCACCACAGAGGGCATCCACTAGAGCAACACCGGGAAGAAATGTGTGGTCAGAGCCCCCGCAGAGAGCCACCCCAGGGCAATGTCTAGTAGTGCCAAGGCAGCAGGGTTGCCTCCAGGACCCCAGAACCGTGGGGCCATTGGCAACGTGCAAGGCAGGCCTGGAAAAGCCACAGGCACCAGTGCAGCCCGAGTCTTTGGCAGTCCCCCACTGTGCCCAAGAAGCAGAACTTGCAGTCAAAGGAGATTATTTTGGAGCTTTAGGGTTTAATGTGTGCCTGTTGGGTTTTGAACTTGTTTGGGGTCCAAACAAGGTCTGCCCGCTCTGTGGGGTAGAAGGGGCGATGGGGTAAAAAGACACAGGCCTGGGCAGAAGTCCCGGGTGTATGGTATTGAGTGGAGCAGTCCGGTGATAACCTTCCTGCATAGGAAAAGGCAGTGCAGACAAAGCCTGGGAAACGTACACGGCCTTTCAAACCCACTGCAACTTCAGATTTGTTTATCTCCGCTATTGCTTGATACTTAATCAGCAGGGGCTTGAACACACGGGCTGCAGTTCTCACATTGCTGAGTATTTAATGACCCAAAGATGAACTGAAGACCACTTAGACAGAGCCCTGCAATGCTTTTGTGAGGAAATGAGCTCCCCTCAATGGCCCATCTGCAAGTGCGATGTTCAGGCACTGATGCTGGAGAATGTGCGCTTCCATAAAATGTCTGTTGGGAAGAGTACTCTGTCCATTTAGAAGAAATGTCTTTTTAAATCCCTTCGGGTGAAGAAGGGTGAATATTGAGAGAATACTCAATTAACAATGGATAGTGGTAAAAACACTGCCAACAAGCACAGCTCGTGCTGTCTGCCAGATGCTGTTCTACGTGTGTTTCCTAGTTTAGCTCATTTCATCAGCACAATGACCCTAGGAAGGTGCCGTTGACATCAGCCCTCACAGGGAATCTGGTTCTAAATTATTTTCTTTATTTAAAGAGGACGGGAATTTGAAGTGCGGAAGTGCTTGTGGGATGGGAGGTGGGACAGGCGCAAAAAGCAAGTCCCTGGTGTGTCTTGCGCAGGAGGTGGTCACATACAGTTATGACTTTTAGTTCTGGCATGTGTAATATAGTTCTTTTATATAAATTACAAATAACAGGATGCAGTGTAGTTGTGTTACTTAAACTAACCGTATGTGTGCATATAAGTAATAATTATGCATTATACCATTTAGTTATATTTTAATTATATTATACATGTTATATATTAATATACACATTATATTATAATTATATGATTTATATATATAATGTCTATATATTATATATATAAATCATATAATTGTAACAGAACAGAATATACAATTATATCATTTCAACATATTATATAAACAGGAACACCAAATACAGGTTTTTCAAGCAGAACCACTGGGGCTGTGTGACCCGCAAACCTTCAGTAAAGGCTGTAAAGACGGGGCTGCCAGAGCCAACGACTCTTCCGGAGCCAGTAATGGGTCCAGTAAGACAAAAGCAGAGTCCGCCTGAGCCACTGAAGGCATCGTGGCTGTCTGGAAAACATGTCTGATAACGTAGGAGACTGGAGAGTAGAGGGCAGGCTCTGGGGAGACTGAACCCACTCCACCTTGGCAATTGTGCAGGAACTCTAGTGTCCCCTCTGACAGGAGGTGGCATGGGATTTCCAGCTGTNGTCTGGAAAACATGTCTGATAACGTAGGAGACTGGAGAGTAGAGGGCAGGCTCTGGGGAGACTGAACCCACTCCACCTTGGCAATTGTGCAGGAACTCTAGTGTCCCCTCTGACAGGAGGTGGCATGGGATTTCCAGCTGTGTGCCCAGATTTCTACTGAGGCCCATGAGCTCAGGATGTCTGGGAGAATGGAGAAAAGGAGCCTTTGCCCCTCCCCACATCACAACCCCCAAGTCCTCCCTCAGGCTGACAGGCAGGGAGGGACCACACCTTCTGCCCCAAGGTGGTAACCAGAACTTCTCCACATGCACATGGGCCCTGGGTGTGCACTGACCGGGTGTCGTCTGCTGGGCCTCCCACCAGCCCGGACCAGTGTTCGTCCACTTCTCATCCAGGGGCTTTGGGGAAGGAAGAACATGCCCACCCTGCTGTGAAATGGC
>NW_007740369.1:21344-21981 GCF_000696425.1 Galeopterus variegatus | reverse complement strand
CCTCATCACGGACTGTTGCCTCCTGCCCTTCCTGCAGTGGGTCCGTGTCGCAGCACTCCCAGCGCAGGTGAGGACTCTGAGGTTCAGAGACGTCGACGCACGCAGCCAAGCTCACACAGCCTCCATTCACAGTGACTCCGAGGTCCACGCGCTCGGTCTGCTGCCCTCCACGGGTGAGATATTTTCTGAGTGCTTGGCTTCTGTTCCATTTGCTCAGAGTCTGGCTTAGGATCCCCAACTGTCCGTGTAGTGGCCTTGTCTCCGTGCATCTCTTACTTTCATCCTGCCTTTGCCACCGGGCTCTGGGAGNTGAAGACAGTGGCCGTTTCTATAGGGAGCCCACCCGGTGCATGCTGTCGACAAGTCCTTTGGACACTGCTCTCTCTGCTTCCTCCAGCCCCAGAGCATTTGCCTTCATCTCTGCCTATCCTTAAACAAAGCAGGACCTGTTCAGACCTAGTGCTTGTCACGGGGGACAGACCCGGTACCCATTCTCAGTCCCTCCTCACACCTACGCTGTGCAGATTAGCACCCCCATCCCCAGCAGGTCCCCCTGCCTGGGCCTTTGACTGTCCCAACCAAAGCAGCATAAGGAGAACCACAGCTTCCCTCAAAGCCCTGATCCTGCCCCTGCCCC
>NW_007740369.1:17241-19405 GCF_000696425.1 Galeopterus variegatus | reverse complement strand
AGAAGGCGAGAAAGGCAGAGACAAGGGCCAAAAACCCTGGATCCCCATCAGGTCCCTGCGCAGGCAGTGCTGGTGTTGCGGACAGCTGACTCCATCCTACTGAAAGGTGGCTACCACACAGCTGTTCCCCAAAGTCACACTGCTCCCCACTTACCACTCCCCGCCACACTGCACGGCCTGGGGGCTTTCATGCCCGTTCTGCAGGGTGTAGAAGCTGAAACCCCCCCCACAGGGGTAGACCTCAGGAACGACAGGCAGTCCAACCCAACAGTCCTGCCCTCCCTTCACTCTGCTGTGCCTGCAGCGCCCTCTCAGCCAAGGCCCCATGAAGTAGAGACTCCCGCAGGGCAGGTGCACCATGAGTGTGTGAGCCCAGGCTGTGTGTGAGAAGCCTGCGGAAGCCCACGCCACACGTACACCCCCCAGGAGGGCCAGCCTAGCCTCAGCCTGACTGGTCAGTTGCAGGAGCTGTGGGGTCGACACAAATGGGCTATTGGGGACA
The DNA here is from genome assembly GCF_000696425.1 of Galeopterus variegatus. Classification (NCBI taxonomy): domain Eukaryota; kingdom Metazoa; phylum Chordata; class Mammalia; order Dermoptera; family Cynocephalidae; genus Galeopterus; species Galeopterus variegatus. The sequence goes on along the minus strand of NW_007740369.1, from coordinate 18,903 downwards.
TACACTGAGATGGGGTGAGAAGCATGTGCAGGTTGGCCCTGGTGATAAGGTGCATGTGCACATAGGGTTGTTCCTCACCCAGTGTCACCATCCCGACCAAACTACAGTCCCCCCACCCTCCAATGTCCCTCTTGTCTGGGGCTGCATGGCTTCTGTATGGATGATGTCTACGTTAATGTGTTTGCTCACAGAGGGTACGTCCAGTCGGGAGCAACAGGGCAGAGGTCACCAGGCCCAGCCCTTTCCCCAAGACCAGGGCCAGTCATGATGGGATGTCCACCTTCCAACCAGCCGTGCCGAGTACTGGGCACACATGAAAGCCCAGTGCTGCCAGCTCCTGCCACACAGGAAAGACCAGCAGGAGCTGGCCTCTGCCTTCCAAGATGACGATTCACACACACACCACGCAGACATCTCATGCTGCAGAGCCACAGGTGCTCGGCCACCTGCCTCCAGATCACTGAGGGTCTGTTTTAGAGAGCAGGCTCCTCAGGAGAGGGCCACTTCTAGAAGTTCCTTGCCTCCCACTCCACATAGATGGGTGAACCAGGGCAGTCCCCTTCCTGCACGCTTCACACCGGCCAAGCCATGGAGGTAGACCTGCCCTGTCAACCTCTACCTCCCCAGGCCGTTCCCTGGGAGGCTCAGAGCCTCTCCTTGTTGTCCGGCCCCCACTGCCCCCAGCCTCCCAGCCTGTGAAGGCCGTGTGGATGCGTCCAAACTTCAACTGTGGAACACAAGGCAGAGATCGCAAGCATGTCAGAGAGGCAGCGGGCAGAGGAGGTGGCCTACATCCATACACTGGCTTCTCCAGTCCTGCCTGTGCCTGGTCAAGATTCCTAACACATTCAGTCATCCTTGCAAGTAGGAAACGGCATGACCTCTGACTAGGGAAAGTCTAGAGGGTGAACGACCTGCCAGCACACAGACCGCACACCGGCAGGTGCCTGATGAACTCAGCTGTGGGTAGGAAGTGCCAAGCCAGGGTCTCAGACAGCCGCGGTGGGCGGTTCCTGCAAGGCTGGCCTGGCTCAGGTGGCTTCCCACAGGCAGGGCGGGAATGGGCTGGCACGGGAGTGGGCTGTTTGGGAACCCTACACTGCTGGACAGAGGCTGGATCCCAAGCGGGACTTTGCATCCCTCCGGGTACTAAACAAGGACCCCTGGTCGCTACAAACACAGACACATAAACTCGGCACCCAGAATCGTCCCTAGGTCCCACCCAGCAAAGCAGAGGAAAACAGCACACAAATGCCAAAAAGCTGGTTCTTTTTCTTTTTATTGGTAAAGTAAATATATTTTTATGAAGGACCAAAGAAAATATACATAATTGTAACATATGTACACCACCTTCATAGATTTTTAAATTTCAAATGTACACAAATGTTGATATGTTATTACAAGACATTTTATGTAGATGTACCAATGTACAGTTTATTTACACACATTCATAGGATGTGAAATAAACCTGTCAAAACAAGCTAGTTCATCTGTTATTAATTTCTAGACAAAAGAAGAAATGCATTTCTAAGTCAGGGTTGGGAGGCTCTACCTAGCTGTTCTGCCCCAGTGCAGGTTGTGCCCTCTCCTCCCCAAGGTGACCCTAGAGGCTGGTGTCTACATTTGTCTGGGAAACGGAGGGGATGAGCCACGTTGGGCCCA
>NW_007740369.1:14214-16304 GCF_000696425.1 Galeopterus variegatus | reverse complement strand
AAGCGGTGCACCTTCACGTGCTTGGACAGGTGGTCGCTCCGCGTGAACTTCTTCTCGCACATGGGACACTGGTAGGGCTTCACGCCCGAGTGCAAGCACCTGTGCCGCGACAGCTCATCGGAGCGTGAGAACCTGCGGGACATGGTGCGGTCAGCAGGGCCTGGCACACGCGGGGCAGCCGCACGCTCAGCGAGACAATACCAGTTCTTAAAATGTCAAACTACTCCTGAGCATGCTGGTAATCATCACTGTCCCACGTTTCCGTGCCCCCACAGGACGGCAGAGCCACCGAGGCCTGTGCTAGCACCGCCATCCGCTCTCCTGCGCCCACTCTCAGAGCCTGGCAGAGCCACTGGTCCACACTGCAGACAGGGCAGGATCTCAAGGCTAGCGGAGCCCAGGTCACCCAGGCTGCTTGTCACTGACCTCGGGGACTTGGGGCTCTCTCCCAGCAGCAGGACCCCTCCTTCCCCACCTAGTCCCCACCCACTCTCCTCTCTGTGCTACATCTACATTGACCTTCCCTCAGTTCCTCTTGCCACAGGACACATGCACATCTGTTCCCTCTGTCTAGAAAGCTCTTCCCTCCCCTCTCCCTGCTCTCTCCTACCCACCTCTCAGAGCTCAGCTCAAAAGTCACTTCCGCAGGAAAGCCCTCCAGGACTGCACCAGTCCTAGGCTTCCACCACCTTATGCATTTCTCTTCCCTTGCTCTTGCCGATGCTGCAATTTTAAATTAGTTTCAACTTTTGGATGATTGTCAGTCTGTCCCACTAGACCATCAGCTCCTTGAAGAAGGATATGCCTGTCTGGTTCCCTGCGGTCTCCTCCATGACCAGCCCAGTGCCTGGTGCATGGGAGGTGCTCAGGAAGCATATTTAAATCAAAAAGTGGGCACAGAAATCACCCCCAAAAGGACAGACAGCTGCCACAGGGCAATCTCAGTGCACACACATACACGTGCACACATGCGTGAACACACATGCACATACAGGAGCATCAGGACCTGGCTCCTTCCTGGACCTGGCACCACATGGCGAGGCAGATTAGGTGGTGTCCCGGAACAGCAGTTTCCAACCCAGCTGATTGGCAGGGGCTAGTGACCCAAGTCTGCCCTGACCCTGTGGGAAGAGGCTTTGATTCTGCGACCTGAGGAAGGACAGGAGGAGCCAGCAGAACTTGCGCTGGGCAAGGCTCAGGTGGCAGCAGGAGGGGCCAGAGGGATAAGGACGTCAACCTCGACTGCTGGCCCAGGGTCCTGCTCCCAGACAGCAGACAGTTTCTGCACTTGGAGACTGGCGCTACAACCCAATCCCAGTGTGTTGACAGTGCATATCTTTGGTCCAAATGAAGCCCAACTGTCCTGTCTGATGAGGAAAGTGAGGCTCAGAGTTATGAGGAACTGATCTAGGGCCACCGATAAGACAGAGCAGCTGAAGCCAGAACTAAGGTGTCAGTACAGCCCCCTTGTACCCTTCCCTGCCCTGGTGGAAGCAGATGGTCTGGACTCCCAGCCAACAGATGCCCCCTGGCCACCTCCACAGCACCTGGCTAGGTGTGTCACTGGGGCCCTGTGCCAGTGAAGACATGGGATAAATGTGCCCAGTAGTCAGAGCCTGGACCTGCACTCCTGGACAAGGGCCACCTGCCCCTAGCTGGAGGTGGGCACACAGCTTCTGAGCAGAAGAGCTGGCCTAGGGCATGGATAGGTGAAAGCTACAGAAACAGAGTGTCTAGCCTCCCCAGGCACCAGGCACTAGGGCCACCCAGCACCTTCCTGACCAAGCAATCAGGATCAGTCCTGTTGGACTGAAAAGATCACAGCAAGGGCTCAAAGAGGCCCAAACACACAGCCCATGGGATAGCAAGATCCATGCTGTCCTTGCTTTGACAGTCCCCATGCCACTGGTGCCCTGTGTGGTCCTGAGCAAACAATTGAAACATCCTGGGCCTCAGTTTCCTCACTCATCCCATGAAGACCTTAGGACGGGTAACTGCCTTTCAGGACTCATTTAGAAGAAGCCAAAGAAGGAGACGAAAATGGCGGCGGGTCTGGAGCGCCCGCGTCAGGAAACAGCGCGATCCTGAGA
>NW_007740369.1:12138-12975 GCF_000696425.1 Galeopterus variegatus | reverse complement strand
CGCGACGAGGACTCTGCACGCCTGGTGGCAGCCAGTGACGCGCTGCTGGCTGCAGTTGGCCCCGAGCCTGGCCCAGCCTGGTGCTCGATGAGCGGCTGCCCCGCCTCAAACTTGGCCGTCACAAACTGCTCGGCCTGTGGGGGGCGCCAGCGAGGCGCTGGTCCAGGAGCGTGTCCGGCAGCTCTTCCTGCCTGGCCTGTGCCCGGCGGCGCGTGCGGTGCCCACACCCAGGTGCCCGCTTGGGATGCGCTGCGCGGGGGTGCGGGTCCGAGGCCGCCGTGGATTGCTGGGGACAGAGAGATGCGTGGGCGTGGGGGTGGGAGTGGGGGTGGTGCCTCCCGGGACCTCTGGGTTCAGGGCTTTTCCCAGATGGCTGTGAGTTAGGAAGGTATCCGGCATGGACAACTGAGTTTCTGGATCATCCGGTGTATGTGAGGCCGTGTGGACACGAGTTTTCATGTTGTTTGTTTGTTTGCTTCATTGAAACATGATTGTAGTATCTGGGGAGTACAGCGTTGGATATCAACACCTGTGTGCAACACGTGATGCTCAAATCGGGATAATTAGTATGTTCAGTGTCACACAATGGAATCGTTTTTTGTGGCCCTTTACCAATTTCTTGCTACCCCCGTCCCCGGTCCCCCTTGTCCACCTGTGGTGGCCTCAGTTATGCTGAGATAATTATTTTGACTTTGCAGCAATGCACTTTCATTCATTCATTCACTCATTGTCAAAACAAGATTCATTTGGTGCCAGCTCTGTTACAGGCTCTGTGCTAAGTGCCAAGGATCTAATGAAAAGCAACATCCAGTCGTCATAGTTACTGTCCTCCTATCT
>NW_007740369.1:9772-10088 GCF_000696425.1 Galeopterus variegatus | reverse complement strand
GCTGGGAGCTACCAAGGACTGTGCAGAGGAAGTGGTGCTTTGACTGAAAAAGGTGGCCTGGCAAGTGGTGCAAATGGTCCTGACCTTGGATTCAGGAAACCAGGGTGGTGATGCTGCTGATGGCACACGCATGTCCCCTTGGCATGCCTGAGTTCACCTGACACTGCGGCAGCAGGTCTTCTGCAGGCCTACGGCATCCTCTCCCCAGAGAAGCACGCACACACACACACCTACAAACACACATGCACACACACACTTGCACACACACACACGTGCCTGCACACAGGGCAAGAACAGGAAAGAGGAACACTGCATA
>NW_007740369.1:8468-8722 GCF_000696425.1 Galeopterus variegatus | reverse complement strand
CCTATCCCTCCATGCTGCCCTCCCAGGGCTCCCCTGTGTGAGCTGCAGTCTTGTACCCTCTTCCCCTGCCTGTCCATAGACTAGCCCCTCCAATGTCCACCCCCAGTATGGCAGACCTGGCATAGATGGGCCTAGTGATCAAGGAGGGGCTGGCAAAAGGCACCATGGGAGGAGACCCCAACCATTTTGAGATCACCCTTCCCTTCTTCAGGGAAACCTGACACCCTCTTCTGTCTATGTCACTGCCCCATCCC
>NW_007740369.1:5873-6592 GCF_000696425.1 Galeopterus variegatus | reverse complement strand
CAAATTTCCTGTAAAGATGTGAAAACAGTGAAGCCCAAGGCAACAAGGTCAGTGAGGGGGTAACAGAGACTTCCTCATGGTGGGGCAGGAATCCTGAATGAGGACAACCATGGCCATGGCCGTACAGCAGCTCAGGAGCAGCACTTTCCATGGGGGACCACTCGAGCTTGTTCCTGTTACCACCCCACTGATCACAGGAGGAAACTGAGGCTCAGAAGGGTGTGGTGACAGTACCAAGACTCACAGCTGGGAGGCGGCCTAGTGACACTGTGCAATTGAGCGCCAGAGTGCTCACCTGAGGAAAAGCAGGTCCAGCACCTGCTGAAGACTGGCAAAGTTTCTGTAGTTAAACAGAAACGTGCGGATGTATGATCGGTCACCACCCAGGACAGCGGGCACCAGGTGCTCCACCCGCTTCTGCAGGGTGCCTGCCGAGACAGGCCACACCATGTGGGTGGCATCCGGGCTCATGGAATAGGTTTCTTCACTCTAGAACAGGATAGGGGAGAGATACACAGTTACAGCACCACGAACCCACAGGAGGGAAGGGGCTGGAGGCCAGTCTTAACCCCAGGGAGGACATGAGAAGACAGCCTGAGGGCCAAGGGCTAATATACAGGGTGGTGGTTGCCACCCCGGCAGTCCCCTTTCATCCTCAAGCCATGACCTGTGGTTTGAACACACCAGGAACAGCAGGTTTATAAACCCCCCACTCTCTG
>NW_007740369.1:2419-2733 GCF_000696425.1 Galeopterus variegatus | reverse complement strand
CACATGGATCATTCAAGTTTCCTTCTTTCGCTTATCTGAAACCTCCCATTCCAACAGTGCATATCCTGGCTCCATCACCTGCAGTTTCCGTTAATATTTGTTCAATGTCCATGTTCATCTATAGCAGGATCAGATACGTTAACACACAGCCTCATGAGAAACAACTTTCAACTAGAGAGTGATACTCATGTGTGACTACTTTTGCTGTTACAATTATAACTCTACTCATTTCCAGAGTTACTGAAGTCCGTGATCCCCCCTCCCCTCTCCAGTGAAGTTCATTAATCTAACTATATGACAAATTTATACATTTG
>NW_007740369.1:0-254 GCF_000696425.1 Galeopterus variegatus | reverse complement strand
TTAGTATGAGAGTCTGAGTGGCCTGGGTGGGAAAGACCCACCCTCAGTGTGGGTGGGAACCTTCTGATCCACTGGGATCCAGAGAGAACAAAAGACAGAGGGAAGAGGTGAGGCTCTGTCTTGATCGTCTGGAGCTGGGACACACTCCTGTCTACTGTCCGTGGAAGTCAGTGTTTGAGACTCTTCGGCTTCGGGGTTCCAGGACTTACACCACGGACACCATCAGCTTCCCTGGTTCTGAGGCCTTTGGACTT
>NW_007740368.1:29705-30516 GCF_000696425.1 Galeopterus variegatus | reverse complement strand
GCCCGGGCCCGGGCTCATGCTCTGGCGGCACCGGGGGCAGGAGGAGGGAACACGGGCTGTCAAGCTCTCCAAGATGCATTAACATCACAAACTGCAAAAAGTGAGAGAATGGGGGAGCAAACTGACGTGAGCTGCCGCACCATTGCCACCCCCGCGAGTTATGCCCCACGCACATGAATTATCCCGGGACCTAGTTTTTCCCTCTCAGTTGGTTTTTGCCCACAGGTCGATGTTCAAAGACAACCCTGCCCACTTCCAGCAAACTCTTTCACCACTGGGCTAACCCTGTGCGCCCCCACACACCTGCACTTGTAGGGGTGCGCACTTCCTGTCTTCCACTATGAAAGAAACACCTTCTCCCCAAGACACGCAGTAGCACCCCCTCCCTCTGCAATTGACAAAAGCAATAAACCAGCTCCCATGCTCCACAAAGTTTTGCCCCAGCCACCAGGGGGCGCCTCGGGTCCCTGCAGCTCTTGAACCAGTTGAGCCTCCCGTCTTCTGCGCCCCGGAAGGGCTCAGACTTAGGAAAAGTCTTCCCTAGGCCGCTCCCTGAAACAGTTTCTTTGAAACCTCTCCCTCCCCCACCAGCTGCAGGCGGCCAGGTCCGGGTTGGGGGACAGTCCCCCACATCGCTCCCCTCCCGGGCGAGTGGCGCCACTTTGGACCGGCGCGCCCCGGAGCGGAGAGCGCGGAGCGGGTGCGCGGCGCGGCGCTGGGGGTTATCAATCTCGTGGATCGATAACTTGCCACTTGGAGAGGGGAGGGCTGTGTCCCCTCGGAGACGAGTTACCCAGGGCAACCTTTCACG
>NW_007740368.1:22285-28705 GCF_000696425.1 Galeopterus variegatus | reverse complement strand
AAGCAGGGTGCCCGCGCCCCGCGGTTCCCCAGCCTGCCCGCCAGCCGGGACCGCACCCCCCTCGGCTCGCTTCGAGTCCCGCTGGGCCCTGCTCGCCAACCCCGTGCTGGGCTGATTGCCGAGGTAGATGCCACCCCCGTATCCCCGCGGCTAGGGAGCGCGGGCCGGAGGAAGCGGTGAAGGGCCTGAGGCAGGGGGGCCCAGGCGCGCGCGTCCAAGTCCGTCTCCAAGGTGGAGTCGGATGACAGGCGAAACGCGACGCCGAAGTGGACAGGCTGACAGCGGGAGAGAGCGAGCGAGGACCCCCGGAGGGACTAAGGCCAGGACAGGGACGCCCCTGAGAGCCGCCCTCTACCCGGGTTAGGGCCGCCATCCCCGGGCCACCGCCCTCCCCAGCTCGTGCGTCCGAGAGTGTCCAACATCTCGACCTTCCCAGAAGAATAGGAGCCGCCTCCCGCAGCCCAGGGACGGCAGGGGTTAGGCTGAGAGGGGGTGCCGAGGGCCAAGGCGAGGGCAGAGGCCGCGAGGCTCCTGGGAAGAAGCCAGGAAGGAGGGGCCGAATCAGCGCCTGGGATCGAGGCCCGCGGAGAGGGGCTGACAGGCGGCAGATGGCACACGCCGGGGGAGGGGACGATTGTCCTCGGCTCCGGGGTGCCCCCGCCGCGGGCTGCCTCTCCTAGGGGGAGGGGGCGGAGAGCAGCCCCCAGCTCGCCCGCCCATGCTCTCTGGGGGGTTGGAGACTGTGGATAGTGCCCAGCCGGGAGCTGGGAGAGAGAGGGGGCGGACAAAAGGAGCGCGATGGGAAAGGGGTGTGCTGGACGAAAGGAGGGGGTCATCGAGCGGCGGGGAGTGGTTGGAGACCCGCGGCGCTGCCCTTTTTCCACCCTCGGGGAACTGCTGAAGGCTCAGAGGCTGGAGGTGGCGGTGATAGGATCGGGGGCCGGCGACAGCCCATTCCGAACTGATCTGCAAGGACGAGGGTCTCGGAGCAGCTCACAAAGTTTTCTGGACCGCTTCCCACCGGTCGCCGTCACGCACGTTCGCGTCCGGACACTGACCCCTCCCCCCGCCCTCCAAGGCCGGGCGCAGTCTCCCGGCTCAGCAGCAGTCGGGGTGCGGAGGGAGCCCGACCTCGTCTGCGCCTCGCCAGGCCTGCTTCCTCTGAAGTTTGTTTCGTTTTTAACTCCTTCCAGAAAAAATGTTCTCTTAAGGAAAATCTCAGAACAGCAAAAAGCCAGTGTCCCTCTTACTCCCCCTCCCCTGCTGAGCTCTGACTGCAAGGGTCTTAGGGGGCACTAGGTGACGACTGGGCCTTGCTTCTCACCAACATGATGACCTTGGGCCAGAAAGAGGTCATTTTCAGGTGATGTTTTATACCCCCACCAGCCTTCTTAGGGCAGGGAACCTGGGAGTCTTGGCCGGTCGCCTGTGAGAAAGGCCCCCTCTGGCCTCTCCTTCATCTGGTAAGTGGACCACTCCTCCTGCCCCTGCTCAGAGGAGTGGTTGGGGAAACTCGTGGTAAACAATAAGGAGATACCCTCATAAATGCATAAGAAATTACAGGCTGATGTGGTCGAGAACAAGACCTTGCTCACACAAATGGGCCTCTTCCTTCGAAGTCCTGACTTCACTGGAGGAGGGGAACTGCTTGCCCTAGGTGCTGATTTTCCTAAGCCATTTCTGGGTTCTCCTTAAGTGTGAATTCCTAGACATAACAGCAAGTGAGACTTCTTCCTTGAATTTCCAAAAAGAGGCAGGTGTCATCCAGTGTAGTCCGGTGAATGCTGGAGGGTCTGCTGGGCAACAGAAACACGGTAGGACAATAAACTGAAATAGGGTAGGTATCCTTTGGTGGCATCTAACCCAGTAGTATCCCTGAAGAGTTCCAGTGTTATTTAAGAGATGCTTGGTAGTAAGTGACGAAATGACTCCTTTCGCCCCCTTTACACACCACACACACGCAAGCATACACACACACACACACACACTTTAAATGACAACAGTCACTTGAATATATACAATCTGGAAGTAGTGATTTTTGGTTACCATTTTATTACTTGAAAGTCACACTCTCCAAGTAGAGGCTTCAGCCTACAAGGAACAGTCATTTGGGGAGAGAAGATTTACGCCCAGTCTTTCCCCAGGGAATAAGTTTGTCCTTTTACTCATTTGTTTACTCAATGTTTATTGATTGATTGTGTGCCTACTGTGTGCCAAGACTGAGGGTAAAACAATGGACAAGAAGGATCATAGTTCCTCCCTGGTAGGGCTTGCTCTCTAGTGTGGGAGGCTGACCTTTAATAAATGGCCACACAAATAACCATTTAATTGCACTTTTGAGTAATCCTGAGAAGGAAAAATATAGTATTAATGAGCCCAAAAAACAGAGGGTCACAGTGGTGGTCTGGCTAAGAGCCTGAAAGGGGAGGAGAAGGTGGGAGTCAAGAACGAGGATAGAGAACAGCGTTCCCAGCACAGTGGACAGTCGGTGCGAAGGGCCTGAGGTGAGAAGGAGCTGGGTGATTCTAAAGGGAAGTGGTCGCTGCTCAGGCAAAGGGCCAAAGGAGGCAATCATAGCCAGGCTTAGGAGCCAATTCGATCCATTTTCCAATCCTGCCTCCATCATTGCCTAGTTGGAGAACCTGGAGCAAGAGACTCTATGTGCCCATCTGCAAAATGGGAATCCAGATAGCATGGATCTCACGGGGTATCCTGAGGATTTTGTGTTAGTAAGTGCTGCCTGTCTGACCTAAAGTGGGGCCACAAGATAGCAGTTATCAGGCCTTTCCTTTCCTCCATTCCTTTCCTCTCTCTCACCTTCACTACCTCCAAGGTCAACCATAACACAGAGAGATGCCAATTACACAAGCACAAATTCCCTCCTTGCACTGATAAATCCCTACTTTCCCCCAATGTTCCCTTGAGACAGACATGCCCTTGCTTTCTAGACGCTTTCTAGCTGCTGTAGGTCTATTGAAAAGTCTGTGCATTTTTGTCTTATTTTAATAATACGTTTATTTGTGGAATCCAAGTTTCTCTGGACACTCCCGTTGCGGGGCTACTAAGCAGGCAATGGTCATGCCCTCTCATTGAACCTGTCAGGAGATGGCCTGACACCATGACTGTGAACCAGTAGCCGCCCACCAGTCTGAGTCTTCCCCACCTCTTCACCAGTATTTGCAGCATTGAGGGTTCCTCTCAGAGCCTTGATCTTGAAGCTTCTGAGGGTTCAGAGGAGAGTAAGGTGAGATAGAAAAGAAAGACCCTTTCTCTGATTTTAGTTCTCAGCCTGTTTTGGAGAGGGAAATCCCTGCAGATGCTCCTGAAATTCCCCAGAGGTCCCCATTGTCCCCCCATTTGACCACAGCTCAAAGAGGCCAGCAGCGGGCCCAGACATCTGCCTCTCTGGGCCTCTAGGAGCATGGTGCCAAAAACAATAAGTCGGGTGTGGGAACCTCCTTGTCTTCTCCAGTTTCTGTTCAGCTGGGAAAGCCATGTCTATTTTATCATCATTATTATAATTATTTAATTCTTCAAGCGTCAGCAGTCTTTGCAGGGAACACCCACAGGGCAGCAAGGAAACCAAATTGGCGGGAGGGTCCCTGTGGACTCACACCCTCAGAAAGCTTGAAACTCCTGGCCCTGGCCCTGGGAGCCTCCACCCAGACCACATCTAACTACCCCATGTGTGCGGCACACTCAAGCCTGGGGTCGCTTGGCTGGGGTTTACTTGCTGCTTTGTTCTCTTAAAATACTTCTTTTACAATGTCTGTGATTCACTTTAAAATATTCTTTTCATGTAATTTTTTAAATTTTTAAATGTCTTTTTTAAGTTCAGTATAACAAATGTGGTATGATGTCCTGTTTTTAAATAAAAGTGGTCTGGTAAGATACCTCCAGCACATAACCTCCAGGATTCGTATCAGGCAGGGGCACACTCCAGGACTGGTCGCAAGTCCTCTGGCCATCATAGCTCAATCAGCCACCAACCAATCTAATTAACAAACTGGATATGAAAAAATGTAGTAGATTTAGCAATGGGCTGTCACTGGTGAAGGTAAAGGCATTCACAGTATGGCTTAACCAGCATGCTAGAGACACTACCCACCTGGCACCAATAGTGACTGTATAGCGAGTGAGGATGGGACAATCTGTACCCTTAGGGCGCACCCCTGCACACGTGCACCTCGATCCCTAAGGGGTCCTGTGTCCAGCCACTGAGTAGGCTTTCTGACTACATGGTGCCCAGTAGGGGAAGCAGGTCTTGCTGAGGAATGTGCTGGGGCTTGTCTGGAGTGTACCTTTCACACTGGGAGTGGCCAGATAACCTGAAAGGACAGAGCGATGAGGCTTTATTGAGCTGACAGAACTGGTTATAGGACCTGTTTTGTCCTTAAAGTGGTCCTGCTTTGTTACTGAATACATGTTTTTGTTCATTTGTTTATAAATTTGTAGCCTGAATTCATGTTACTTTATTTATTTATTTATTTATTTTGGCACTGGCTTGTACAGAGATTGAACCTTGGTGTTGTCAGCACCACAGTCTAACCAACTGAACTAACCAGCCAGACCCCGAACATCTGTTTAATAACTGTTGGTACGTGTGGCAGAATTTGGTCTGAGACTTGCCATCTCTATCACCTGGTAGAGAGGTTACAGAGATTATAAACCCTCACCCCCTCCAACCTCTTTTGTGACCACTATTATCTGCTAAAGAGGATCTAAGAGTATGACCACTGTTATCTACTAAAAAGAATCAAATGGGCTTAGATCGTTTTGGAAAAAAAAAAAAATCTGATAGTTGTTTTTTCCTGTGTAGATACTCCTTCTGCCGACCCCTAGAACCTACTAAGTATCCAGGCCTAGGAGAAATACCGTGGAGATTTCAGGACATCAGCATGTGTGGTCCCTGCACCAGGCACATAAAATGTTCTTAGGGACCCAATGCCCACAGACAGAAAGGAAGGAAATGGGATCACTGGGGATGAGTTTAAACTGCTCCACATTACAAGCCCAGTGCCCAGCAGATGCTCAGAACTTAGTGATGGCATTGGGAAAAAGCCACCAATCAATACAGAAGAGGTGCCCAAATGCATCCCTGTACAGTCACCCATTGTCACATGAAGGCTTTCTGCTAGACAGCAAATGCTGACTGGCAGAGCTTTGCCCACCCAGCTAGGTCAAAAGCTCTTTCAGGGCAGAGCCCTGGATTTTTACATGTCCCCCTATCACACCAGGATGCTCACTTCATACCCAGTGGGAAGTGGTGACTGGAGAAGCTGGCCGAATGCTGACCAGAGGTCAGCTGTGGGCTCTAGACAGACAGGGCCACCACATAGCCCTGTGTCATGGAAATAGCCACACAGATCTCAGTTCAAATCCCAGCCTTACTGTTAAGCAGCCATGCCCCTTGGGCAAGGCAACCTCACTTATAAAACGAGGAGAATAATGTCAATGGTACAGGTAGTCATGAGCCATAAGAGAGTATCACCATAGTGACCTGTCTCCATGATGTGCTCATGCTGTCACATGCCTAGCACACAGCACTCTGTACATAGTAAGTGCTTGATAAACATTAGTTATGTTGTGACTGTGGTTCTTCTTCAGTAATGGGTATGGCTGAGACCCTGCTAAGAGGTGGGCTAAAGGAAGCAAGCTCATCTGCAAGGACAGGAGCCAGGGCTAGAGAAGAGAGCTGGTAAGGCAGCTTCCCTGAGAGAAGCCTTAGGACACAATCACCTGTTTTTATCTGCCAGTTCCCTGGATTCAGCAGCTGAGCCCTTCCAAATTGTAAGTGCTTAGTAAGTGTTGGCTATTGTTAATGTTTATAGGCTAAGCACACACAGTAACCACTCAGTAAGTTTAGGTTCCCTGGATGGCCTTGGGTAACCCCTCTCTCTGCCTCAGTCTCCCCAACTGTGAAATCCCTGTGGTTCTCTGACTGAATAAAGAAGCAGATCTGGGTTTATTCCCACTCTCCGACCCAACCAGCACCAGACCAGAGTTCAAAGCCAGAGGGAGCAGAGGAAATTCAGGCAAAAGGCTACCAAAGGGAGATTATGGGGTTGGGCCCCCCTGGGATGGGAGCAGATGGGGGCAGGACTCAGACCCCAGTGGACTCAGTCTGGTGCAGCATTTCCCAGGGCCTGCTGCTGCCTCCTCTGAGGAGCTCGGCCCCATCCTGGTCATGCACATTGGGACATGCCAGGGCCTGGCTTCCCAGGGGCCAGAGGGAGCTCCCGCAGGGGACTTCAAAAGCCCAAATGCCTTTCAGAAAGGAACTAAAACTTTCTGCTTAACCAAAGCCTCCACAGGAGAAGAACAGGCCTAACCCTTTTCTTTTTAAGTCTCTTTATTTTCCAGCCGGCTGGCCTGGTCATTCTCCTTTTTTTTTTTTTTTTTTTTTTCTTTTTTAAACGG
>NW_007740368.1:14444-22131 GCF_000696425.1 Galeopterus variegatus | reverse complement strand
TTTTTTTTTTTTTTTTTTTTTCCTATTATAAACGGTCCCAGCTGCAACACACAGGGAAAAAAAAACCATCTCCCAGGCCTTGGTAGGAGCTGGTTGCAGCCGCAGCCGCCTGGCTGGCCTCCTGCGGCAGACAAAGGTGGCTCCGGCCTCCTGCACCCACTGGAAGAGGCCCTGGAGCCCCCACACAGAGCCAAGGCCACAGCGGGAATAAGGGGAGCATTTGGGAAGTTTCTGCAGCCAGCACTTCAAACCTTCTCCCACCCCTGGGAGCAGAGCAGCCTTCCAGCCAATCCAAAGACTCCTGGAGAGCCTGTTCATCAAGGGCAGAAAGTGGAAGACCAGGTCACCCTTACAAGGGCCACATCTTGTAGACCTGGAAGGGCTCTAGGAGATGATCTAGTCTTGAACTAGAAAGATGGGGAAACTGTCTAGGGGGGAACAGACTTGCCCAAAGTCATATTGCCAACTAATTGCAGAGCTGACCTATGAAGCCAACACTCCCAATTCTAATACCAGATAACAAAGAAATGTTGGGGGAGGGAGGGCAGGTGAAGGACCTTAACATCTTGAGGTTGCTAGGTGAGGGGGCATGTCATTCCATTTAGGGATGGGTAAGGCCTACATAGGGTGATCTGAAAGCGGATAGCCTGCTGTGTGCTCTCAACTCCCCTGCCTTCCAGCAAGTAATTTCATTTCTCTGTGCCCCCATTTCCTCATCTGTGAAAATGAGGATGTGCTGGTACCTACCTCATAGGGCTGTCGTGAGGATTAAATGAACCCATAGGTAAAGCACTCAGAATAGTGCTCAAAAAAGTTAGCTCTTTCTATCCATAAATGTTTTCTTCACCCAAACAATGTTTAGTTGCAACCTCCCAGGACCAGTACTGTGACAGGCACTGGACCAGATGCTGGGGATCCGGCTGGGCAAGGTAGAAGGTTCCTAGCCTGGTAGAACTTCTGGCAGGGGGTAGGGCTGGGGGATAACACTATCTCATATACAGGGTTGGCTAGCCCAGTGCCTGACACATGGCACTTCCTAATCTTCCCTTCTGCTGGTGGGAGTATAGCAGGGGTCACGAACACAGCTGTCTCCACAGCTAAACTGACCAGCCCGGAGGAGGCAAAGAATCTGGAAAGATCTGTGGGAAGCCAAAGGAGGCTTGTTCACCCACAAAGAAAGGCAGCAAGCCACTCTGCAGTCCCTGCAGCTCTATTCCCATTTTTAAAAATGTTGACCACCAGTTTAAGTATCTTAATTAAATTTTTTAAGTGGGCCTGGGCCAGCAGTTGCTACCCCCCAACCTGGTGGGTCTGGTTCATTCTGTGAAGTGCCCAAGTCCCCTTGCTGCCTGCCCATGGTGCCAGGGAGGCAGAAGTGGTGCACTGGGAAGAGGAAGTGGGAGCCCTTGTCCCTGTGCCCCTCAAGGTGTTCCATGCCCCCAACCCCTACCCCTATGGGATATGTGACCTCCCAGGGCTAAAGGCAAGGAGCGGGGCCCCTGGATATGGCCTCCAATCTCAGGTGGGGGTGCATGGGCTGGGCTGCCTCTGGGTGCCCCTCACAACACTAAGCTCCTGTGAGCTCACTATGCTCGGTGTGCAGCCCAGCACAGGCTCCCTGCAGTAGCCCATGGAGACACTGTTTCCTGTGGGCTGCCAACCCATCCTCAAAAAGCCAACAGTTCTGAAAACAAATTCCCCTCCTCCTCTGCCCTCAGAACCCCGTGGACCTCACAGAAATCTTGCATCACGTCTGATGGGAGGAGAGCACCAAGATCACCTGGGCTGGGGGGAGAACAGCCCCCTCCTATCCACGCCTTTCTCCCAGTGCCCCACCCCCAAGGCCCAGCCTGATATCCTGCAGAGAGCTCTTCCTATATCCTTTAAGTTTATGCCCACAGTGCTGTTATCTCCATTTTACATGTAAGAAAACTGAATCTCAGAGAGGCTGCTACACCGATCCAAAGTCAGACGGCTCTTAAGGAATGAAGCCAAGATTGAAATCAAGGTGGATCTCCCTGCAAAGTTGGAGATTTTCCTCAGCCCAGACTGTTAATTTCAGTTTCTACACCTTGCCTGAAACATAGCATCAATGTATTGATTTTAGACAGATGGATGTTTACATAGACATATAAACAGATAGATAAAGAGATAAAAATGATATCTGGGAACCACAAGCAATCATATCAAGTGTTAAGTTGAGGAGGAATATATCCTTCCCCCAAATCTCCATCAACCCCCAAATTCTTTTGTGTTAATTTTCAGTTAGGAAAGATTGTGAACATGCAGAAAATAATAGAGTAGATATGTGTCCCCAATGTTAAAATTTTATATTTGTTGGTGGGGGCGCTTTCTTTGATATGGACAATTGATGTTTTCTTGATCTTACTCAAATGTGGCTTCAAGTCAAATCTCCTAGACATTTTCTCAGTCCTGCACTGGGGAACCACCAGGGTAGGGAAAGCCTCCAGTATTTAGGTATTCACAACTCAGGAGGAGGCTCCGGGGGCCTGAACTGAAATTTCAGATCTCGGACAGTACGTAGTCACCATGTGACCCTCAGGAGAAGGACTATGTGAACAGGCAGTAGAGGTAACAAGGGTCCCATTTTACAGGGCTGCAATCTGAGGCTCAAGAAGTGACTTGCTCAAGACCAAAGACTCTGCCCTTCCTTTCTCTTCCCCGGCCCTGCCTCCCTATTTACCTGCTGTTTTCTTTGGAGTGGTGGATGCAGAAAGGAAGAGATGCCTTTAGAGGGAGGGACTCTGGGAGATCAAAAGCCCTGGCAAGAAGGATGGAGCCAGGTTGTGCCCAACTTCCAAGGGAGAAGGCGGCAGGGCCCTGGTGGTCAGCTGCCCTGCCTGCTCCACAGGGGTTTCAGGGCTCTGTCGGGCCCTGCAGAGATGGTGAGCAGAGACTTCCAGCAGGGCATCTGGAAGTTGACAGGGGGATGTTCAGGGGCATGCTAGGAAGGACAGAAAGGCAACATGTCAGGCAGGTTTGTATTTCTAGACATGCTGAAGAGCCTGCCCACCATGGTGGAAGTCCCTCTGGGTCAGGTGGCAGATTAGGACTCTCAAGCTTAGGAGACTGGATCCTCCATCACTTTCTTTGGACACCCCCACATGCATGCACACATGCACTTTTTCAGGATCATCCTCATATAAATGTACCTGACAAGCTAATCCCAGAATTTGGGAATCTGGACCCAGAAATGCTAAATCTTCTCTTGGGCAGGTCGTGGCTTCACTGAGCTTTCAGCAGCCACAGAGTAGAAGCAGTGAGATAATAATAACAACAACTTAGGAATTTTTCTGTTGCAAGTGATTTTTTTTTTTTTTTTTTTTTTTTTTTTTTTTTTTTTTCCGGGTCCGGCAACGGATCGCAACCCTCAGTGTCGCCCCCGTACCGGACCGGGACCAGCAACGGGATCGCAGCCCTCGGTTTGCTCCCGCGCCTCACTCAGCCAGTGAGCGGGAACCGGTCTGTATGTGGGATCCGAACCCTCGGTGGGAGCGCCGCGGTGCTTCCCAAGCGGCGCACTGTAGCAGTGCGCCACCGGGCCGGCCCGATTTTTTTGGGCCGTTTTTTTTTTTTTTTTTTTTTTTTTTTAATCTGGCATAAACAAAAAGGGTGTGGTTCTGGCTTCAGGCATGAGAAGATCCCAGTATTCAAATAACATCCCCAGGGACACAGTCTCTCCATCATTCTGCTGGGCTCTCCTGCATGGTGACTTCATTCTCAGACTTCACACAGTGACAGTATGGCTGCCAGCAGTTCCAGCTGCCCTGCCAGTTTCAAGGTCAACGAGAAAGAGCCAGCCTCTTTCCTCAAGTCTTTTTTTTTTTTTTTTTCCTTTTTTTGTCTTTTTTCGTGTCCGGGATCGCAACCCTGGGTGCTGCGCCCACCCCTCGCTCAGCCAGTGAGCGGAACCGGTCTGTATGTGGGATCCGAACCCTCGGTGGGAGCGCCGCAGTGCTCCCAAGCAGCGCACTGTAGCAATGCGCCACCGGGCCGGCCCTTTCCTCAAGTCTTTAAATTGACCACCATGATCGGAACAGACAAGATCAGGCACCACCTCTTCCTGCGTGTGAGGCACCGTGTTGTGCTGTCTACGTAATTATCCCATTTTACCTACTTAATCTCAGACTCATTTGTGTTCTTGTTTAATGTTTGTCTTTCCCACTAGATTATAAGCTCCCTGAGGACAGGGACCTTGTGAATCTTATTCACCGCTCTGACCCCAGTGCCTAGAGCTAACATAGAACAGCATAGGTACTGAAATAATTACTTACTGGAAAAATGCAATTTTACCCACCCAAGAAGTAGGGGATGGGGGAGCGTAAACACTTGTTCTCATACCCTGACTGACCAGCTCAATTTCTAGCCAGTTTCCCAGTAATGGAAGATACCTCATCTCTCATCCAAGGCTCAGTTCAAACCCTTGACCGTCTTATCCCCCAGACAGAATTAACTGCCCAGTTTGCAGCTGGGGATAATGTTACTATTACATGACCCCTCTCTATTTTTTAAACACTTTATAAGAAACACTATATTGGTGCTGGCCAGTTAGCTCACTTGGTTAGAGCCTGGTGCTGATAACAACCAAGCACCAAGGTTAAGGGTTCAGATGCCCATACCGGCCAGCCATCAAAAAAAAAATAACAAAACAACAAGAAACACTATACTGAAGCTGCAGAAATCCAGAAGGAAAATGACTCACGGACCCACCCAAGATTAAAGTAATGTTTTCCTTTGCCCGTGTCACTAGCTTCTGATTGTCCATGTGCAAATTTGCTTTTACAAATTTACAGTAGCATCCTACATAAGACATTGGGTTACATATTTTCCATCAACAGTATGCCTCGGATACTTCCCCATTTTTGCTGCAGACCCAGCTATTTCCCCCGTTACTTCCCCCACTCCTCGCTTCCAAGGCCAGCAGCCTGGCATGTAGCCTTCCAGAAGGATTCTCCATGCTCACAGGTCACAAACAGAAGTACATGTATGGGAAGGAGCTGGACTGGTATTAGTGTAAAAAGGTGCATCACGTTATAGACACTGGTCACATGCCCACCTCTGGCTTGCCTCACTCAACCACACATCCTGGGCACTTGGAATAGTGCTAACTCATTATTTTTTGAGGCCACATAATTCCACACGTATAAATGTATCACAATTTAACCTCTCATCTTGGACACAAATGTTTCCATGTTTTTGTCACTTCAAAAAATATTTTAATACATTTCCTTGTATATTTATTTATCCTTAAGTCCCAGTGTGGTTGCTTGACAAACACTTTTGGTTTGTATGATTTTGTTTACATTAATGTATATTGCTAAGTTTCTTTCCCTCCAAAGCTGAAACGGTTCGTATTTGCACCAACTATGTATGAGACTGCCTTCTCCCCCATATCCATCAGAACTAAGTGACATCAACATTTTTTATTTTTGCTGATCTGATGGGCATAACATAGCATTTCTGTGGCTCTAATCTGCATTTTCTAGACCAGGAGTTATATTGAGTTTCTTTCCATGTGTTTTTGGCCTTTTGAGTTTTCTCCTCTACAAAATACATGATTGTATCCTTTGCCTGTTTTTTTTTTTTGGGGGGGGGCGGGCGGTCAACTCAGAGGAGCCCTTTGACTGTGCACTTATCTCAGTGCATCATAGTTATATATGTTCCAGAAGGCTGTGAGCTCTGCCTGGGAGGGGCTGTATCTTATTTCTGGCAACATCACCAGCACCAAGCCCAGTGCCTAGCACACAGGAGAATTTCAGGAAACACTGAATGAGGAAAGGAGCCTCTGGCAACCCTGGGAGTCTCAGGCACCTGGGTAGACCATGGGTATGTCCTCCCAACCGTAGAATCAAGGCATGTTCTCACACTGGGGGTTATTTGTCATTTCTCCCAGCTCATGGTCACAGAAACCTTTCACCAGTACCTTTGAAGAGCCCCCTTGGCAAAGCCGAGTGCAATCTCATCATGTGCTCCCAGCGAGCCTTGGACTCCTCTTTCCCCCAGGAGAGGAAGGCCCATCCCCCACAAACCCTTTGCCATGGAGCACCCCACCTGAGAAGGTCAAGAAAACCATTCTCAAATTCCTTCCTGAAGCTTTGCTTTTTGCTGTGAGTCTGCCGGAGGAGAAGGGAAGGGATGGGGACCCCCAGGTAATGACCCCAAGTTGCCTCTCCCCTAAGGGTACACTCATGTGGTTTGGCTGGACAGAAAGCAGCCAACTTGAACCATGTGCCTTACCTAAAGCAAGGCTAAAGTGAGCTGCAGTTGCTGCCCTGTAGCCAAGCTGATTCCTTGGTCATCCCTTGAGGAGGTGGCAGGGAACAGATTCCCTTTCTGATCTCCAGAGGAGCATCTGCTTGAATCACTACGGACCCCCATGCCAAGCTCAGGAATGTTGGAGCCCCTGCCCCACCATTGCCTGGGGCCAAACTCATTCATGCAGCAAATACTTATTGGGCATCTATTATGTTCCAGGCACTGTTCCAGGTGCTGGGGATACACGAACGATCAAACAGGCAAAAATCTCCACACGCACACAACTGACACTGTCCAACAGGGCTCAGCAAACTTTTTCAATAAAGGCCAGACAGTAAATATTTTTGGCTTTTCAGGCCATTAAGGTCTCTGTTGAAGCTACTTAACTGCCTTCATAGTGTGAAATCAGCCACAAATGGGTGTGGCTGTGTTCCAATAAAACTTTATTTATGGACACTGATATTTGAATTCCATATAATTTTCATGCATCCTGAAATATAAGTGTTCCGTTCTTTCCACCAACCATTTAAAAATGTCTAAAACTCTCTTAGCTCAAGTGAGAGCTGTATAAAAACAGGTGGTGCCAACCCCTGTTCTAGAGGGATAATAAAAACTGAAACACGCAGCACTTATATGTGCCAGGTACTGTTCTAGTGCTTATGTAAATTAACTCATTTAATCCTCATAATCACCTTAGGAGGTGTGTAACCACTGTTGGCTCTGCTTACAGGGAAGGAAAGAGGCACACAGAAATTTACATAAATTGACACTATTAGAAAATTGTGGGGCCAGGATTTGGACCCAGAATCCAAGGTGTATGCACTTAAACACTGTTCTATACTTCCACTTCCAAAAACCCAACGAAATAACAAACAGCTGTGTTTGTTTAGTACCTACTATGTGCCAGATAGGTCTAGGCACTAAATGTACAATAAAGGAATTAAATTCCAAACACCTTTATGAGACACGTATTACCCCCATTTTAAAGCAGTCAACTCAAGCTGAGAACACCCCCTGCAAGGGCCACTCTGCTCCCCTGGCTCTCAGTTTTCTTACCCTCCCTCCACCCCACCCAAACACACCCTCCAGCCACACCGCTCCTAGCCTTCCACGTGCTGGCCATATTTCAACTTGAATTCCACGGCCAGGATGATGTTGGCATCATTTTAACACTCCCCGGTATTTGAGGAGGAAAGATTCAAAGTTAAACAGCCCCAGGAGAGACAGAGACTGGGGAGGTTGCGGGGCCTGAGAAAGTCTTTTGGGGGGAGGGATGGAGCGGGCTTGAAGGATGGGGGTGAACCCAGAAAAGGACCTCTTTCTCAGAGCAAGGAAGATTCCCACCCCCTCCGCCCCCGAAGCAAGCCGCGGCCTGCAGGTCATTGGGGGGGGGGGGGGGGGGGGGGGGGGG
>NW_007740368.1:12125-14434 GCF_000696425.1 Galeopterus variegatus | reverse complement strand
GGGGGGGGGGGGGGGGGGGAAGCAGGTGAATGTTCTGCGACTCCCAGAACGGGGGAAATGCTTCTGGCATTAAACAAAGCCTCTTTATATTTAAACTGCCAGCCCAGGATTTCAGGAAACTTTCCCCAAGCGTCACTGAGTGTGTGTGCACAAAAATTTATACACCGGTGTATAAACACAGTCGGATGCAGAAACACGCACGTGTGCACGCTCAAACACCCCAGGTAGGTCCGGAGGCAGCTACGACTGCCCGCGGAACACGTGCCCAAGGGCGCGCACACCCGCGCCCGGCCCTGCGGCACGCACCGCGGTGGGTTTTGCACACTCCGGTGCAGGCCGGGCCGGGGCCGTAAGCTCCGCCAGGAATTCCAGAGCCACAGGGGGTGGGAGGAGGAGGAAGCCGCCCCAGCAGGGGGTGGAGGGAGGCGGGAGAGAGGAGCGGAGCGGGGCGCCCGGCCCCCCACTGCGGAGCCGCCCAGCTGGCGGGTAATGGAGGACCGGCGGCCGGAGGCAGCAGCGAGATCAGAGGGTCGCGGGGCCGGCGCAGGGGCGGGAGGTGGAGGGGGCCCAGGAGCGGGCTGGGCGGGGGGCGGGGAGAGGTCAGGGTGCGGCCTGACCTGCAAAGGAAGGGAACGGTAGTCCAGGGTGGTTCCCAGGCGGGGGAGCCCTGTCCCAGGAGGCGCCTCTGAGGGCCTGGAGGACCGGTGGTGACTGCGGTGGATCGGACGTCCCCTGCCGCCGGTCCTGGGCGGTGACTCCGCAGGCCCCTGGGTTCTTTCCTCTCTCGCTGGGGTCAGAGAAACCAATGGGGTACACACTGGGCAGGTTCACTGGCCAGCATACTTGTGTACGGATTTTTTTTTTTTTTTTTTATGTGACGCCATTTAACTGGAGCCTGGCTCTTTGGTTCACCATATCGCTCCCTGCACACCCTAACTATAAACCTAGCTGTTCCCTCTATGGCTCGCCCAGCCCGGGAAAGCATCCCCCAACCTAACCTTGGGAGTCACATACACCTGGGTCCTGGGTTCCTAAACTAGCTCTGCTCCTCCCAGATCATGTCTCCCTGAGGGAGTGACACTGCCTGAACCTCAGTTTTCCCATCAGTCAAATGGGCCAATTACACCTTCTCTCTAAGGCTGCCTGGGGACTCCCCAGGGCAATACACAGAGAAGCTCTGAGTTGATCAGTAAATGCCCCCCAAATAAGTTTGGGATGAATTTTTGGCATTCACAATGTAAAGGGAGCTCTGGCCAATACGTTGTTAAAGAAAGTAAGCCAAGCCGAAGCTCAGAGTAGGGAACGTCAAACTCCCAAACTCCACAGCTGGGCAGAGGCAGAGCTGTGACTTAAAGTCATGTCCCCCAACCCCCAACCCAGAGGAACTTTCCACTGTCTCAGTCCTGAAAGCAAACAGTCTTGTTTTCCAACACCATATTCAACCTACTAAATCAAAAGCAGCTACCAATTACTTTTTCATCATTAATTTACTGAGCACCTTTTCTGTGTCAAGCTCTCTACCTAAAAGAATTCTCCTGCACTGCCACAAGCCCCACTGGCCAGATGGCTAAGACGAGGGTCAAGGATGTGATGTCACTTACCACAGTCATCCAGCCAGTTAATGGCACAGCCAGGATTCAGCCCCACATCTGTTCATCAAGATGCACCACCCCAAACCAGTCAATCAGAATTTGGGGGGATAGTGGCAGGTCAGCTTTTTTATAACCCACCGGTGATTCCAGCTTGTAGCCCTGATGAGAACCACAGCACTAAATGTCAGTCACAGGATTTCCAGTGCAAAGTCAGAGAGTAGGGGTCGCTGGGCCCAGTCTGGCTCACCAGCATGTTTCCTTTGATCCTCATGGTATTTTGGAAAATTTTGAATTCATTACTAACAGATAAAAATCAGGAAATTTTATACCAAAATCTGGATTTTTTTTTTATTTTTCTCTTCAACAGTTGGAGAATCAGACAACACTGATTACTGACTTTTGTTCCCTTTCATTGCACAGAGGGGGAGACTGAGGACAGAGAGGGGCAAAGCTTTGTCCAGATACCCACAGGTTAGGTTCGAGGGACAGAACTGGGACTCAGAAAAACCCAGGTATCCCAGTTCTCAGTTCTGTGCTCATTTTTGACCTCATGCAACTGCCACTGAACCATTTTAAGGCTGGTGAGTTAGCTCAGTTAGTTAGAGCGTGGTGCTGATAACACCAAAGTCCAGGATTCAATCCCTGTACCAGCCAGTCACACACACACACACACAAAAACTGGACAAAAATCATTTTAAGATGAGGCCGCCCTGCCAA
>NW_007740368.1:9292-11514 GCF_000696425.1 Galeopterus variegatus | reverse complement strand
ACCGGCCATCCCTATGTGGGATCCGAACCGGGGCCTTGGTGTTCTCAGCACCACACTCTCCTGAGTGAGCCACGGGCCGGCCCCAGGTGGGTGCATTATGCTAGCTGCTGGGATCTGTCAGGGGTCAGAGTGGAAATCCACAGGTAGAAGGGAATGTTCTGGGGTGGGAGCCAGGGCAGACCCCTGGAAACAGATACCCAAGCGGAGACAGACAGCCTGATTCACACTGTCAGCCCCTTGGGATAAGGAAGGGGTCAAGGGGCTCCTTCTGCCCATCCACAGAAGGGCTAACTTAGAAAGCAGAATGTGCAATCTGGGCAGGACCTTGAGAAATGAGCTTGCACAGGGATAGCAGATGGATTTCATCTCACGAGCTATCCTGATTTACTGGCATTGACTAACCCCCCCACACCCGCCTGGCATGGGGTCTCCAGGCAGGCCCAGCAGGAAGAGGGCCCAGATCTGTTGTTACGTCTGCTGTGAGATGGGTATGGGGGAAAGGGCAAGGAGATGGGAAAGTGTTTCAAGCTGAGAGGATGTGTCAAGGCCTGCAGGGCCCATAGAGAGTGGGACATTTGTGCAGAAAGTCAGCATGGCACGGGTAGGCAGGTAAGGGCCAGACTGGGCAGGCCATGGGGCAATTAAGAAACTCTGATTCATCATAGGAGCCATAGAAACTGCTTGAAAAGATTTTAGGGAGTAAGGTTTTTTTTTTTTTTTTTTTCTCACATGGGCTGCAGAGAAGGGGCAAGACCATTGAAAAGGCCATCACAGCTGCCAGACAAGAGACTATGGTGCTGGGACAGGGTGAGCAGATGGTGGGGAGACCTGGAGACCCCCACCCCAGCACATGCCAGATTACAGAGATCCATGGGTGGTCAGCCGGGAGTGATACCTTCTGTTTTCTTGACTTCCTAAAGTCAGGCTGGGAGCTGCTTTAACCCTTTCTTGGTCCCCAGCTCTCTTTCAAAAAACCCCCCAAGACAACCCAGTAGCTCAGATGCCCAAGGCCAACGTAGGTGAGGAGCATCCCAGGCCTGTTTTGCTGTTCCAGTCTGTGGTCTGAGAACCATGTGGCCACTTCTCGCGGGTGAGGGCTGAAAGTGGAGCCTCCGAGCAGGCTGGATTTGCTGGATATTCTTGCTTTTACCATAAACCCTTCAGCCTTATGACTAAGGCCTGCAGAGGATGTGGTGGGCTGGAAGAGTGGGCCAGACCAGGTGGAAAAGAGGTAGATCAAGGATATTCGTGAGTTTCTGGTCACAAGTCTCTCCAGCAAGGGCCATGGATCTCCCAAGACATCCCTCATAGCCCTCCTTGCCACATGGGCCTCTGAGCTCATGGAGCTGTTGGCAGCTAGACCCGCAGCAGAAGCAGTGCTGTGGCAGCATTTGGGGGTGCCAGAACAGGCCTATGCCCAGGGTACCAGACCACCCAGGGTCCAGAGGCTCTAGTCCCCTCCCGGACCCAGTCACAGCCCCATCTCCTTTCTAGGGCTGACTGGCATGGTGAACCAGAGGATGGGACCTGGGGCTGTAGGAAGTGCAGGGTTCCCCTCCCTGATCCGTGTCACCAGCTGTGTGTTCTTGGGCAAGTCGATCCCCTCTCTGAACCTCACTTTCCTGCCCACTGCACAGGGCTGCAGTGAGAGATAGAGGAGAAAATGAATCAAGAGAGTAGAGCCCGGAGACGATCTCAGGCTGAGTGCAGCTTGAGCCTGGTTCTCAAACAAATATTCAGAGCTCGGGATGCTCCAGCCCGAAGGAGAGGCTCCATGTGGCAGGGGAGGCAGACCCTAAACGGATAATTACTGCAGTACAGAAAACTTAATTCTGGTGGAAGTGCAGGCTGAGTCACAGAGGTGGCCACTGTGTGCCTGGGAAGCAGCAGAATAGGAAAGGAGACAGCATAGTTGAGTTTGTTTGAAGTAAGCCTCGTCTGGGCTTGAACCCTGGCCCCACCACTTGCTAGCTGTGTGACCTTGAGCAAGTTACTTAACTTCTCAGAACCTCCATTTGCACACCTGTAAAATGAGAAGAAGAAAAGCCAACATTTAATGAGCACTATGTTCCAGGAACTTAGTTAAACTCTTTATATATTTTAAATCATTCCTTAAAACCACCCTGGGATGTGGGTACTGCCCCAGAGAAGAGATGGAAAATGAAGGACCAGAGAGGCGAAGTAATTTAACCAGATCACACGGCTGATAGGTGGCAGAACCA
>NW_007740368.1:5204-8595 GCF_000696425.1 Galeopterus variegatus | reverse complement strand
TAAACTCTTTATATATTTTAAATCATTCCTTAAAGCCACCCTGGGATGTGGGTACTGCCCCAGAGAAGAGATGGAAAATGAAGGACCAGAGAGGCGAAGTAATTTAACCAGATCACACGGCTGATAGGTGGCAGAACCAGGCTGATCGCAGCAAGGTCCTTGATCCCCACCTTCCAGGGTTGGTGGGGATTATGAGCAATGACGCATGGATCAGGCTTGTCACCATACTTGGCACATGGTAAGCTCCCAGTATGTGTTCCCTGCTGTCATAGCTGTGATGGTGGCTGTACTAGTTTGCTAGGGCTGCCATAACAAAGTACCACAGACTGGGTGGCTTAAACAACAGAAATTTATTTTCTCCCAATATGGAGGCTGGAAGTCTAAATCAAGGTACTGGCAGGACTGGCTTCTTCTGAGGCCTCTCTCCTTGGCTTGTGGATGGCCATCTCCCTGTGTCTTCACATGGTCTCTCTTCTATGTGTGTCTGTGTCCTAATTTTTTCTTATAAGGACACAAGGATTAGAGCCCACCCTAAAGGTCTCATTTTAAATTAATTCCGTCTTTAAAGGACCTATCTCCAAATGCAGTCACATTGTGAGTATTGGGGTTTAGGCCTTCAACATATGAAATTTGGAGACACAATTCAGCCTAAGGAGGAATAGTAGCTCAGGGTAAAAGGAATGAATAAACGGGTTATGTAATGAGGGAAATTCAGTGTCACATGATCACCTCAAAAGAGGCTCAGAGCAAGAGATGATATTGTCCCTCAGGTCAGTCACACCAGATGCCTGGAAGGGTGAAGCTATGTTGGTCAAGACAACTCCTTTTGGAAACTGATAAGACCTAATGGCAGCCTGCAAATCTGAGTGGACTTTTCCCTGGGAGACATTTTTCATAGGATATGATGATGGGCTGGACTAATTACTAATGACCAAAATGGAGTTCTAGTAACGTGCACATGTATCGTTTGAGTTGTACATCCTTTTGCTATAAGAGATTCATATTTGAATACCAAGCAGTGGACAGTGATATTGTGATTTATAAGAAGAAATATGTATTTTGGTCTTCATCCCCAGTTCTGGCACAGAGCTCCTAATCCCTTGGAATTTGCTGGGTGATAGGAGTGTCTCAGGTGACTCTGGGTGGGCTCCCCAGTGGCGGCTGGTCACCAGAAACACCAAGCCATGATTAGAAGCTTGTAGCCTTCACTCTCACCCCCTATCCTCTGGGTAGGGAAGAGGCTGGAGATTAAGTTAAAAATCAGTCATGCCTACGTGATGACACTGCCATAAAAATCTCTCAGCTACAAGGTTCAGAGAGCTTCCAGGTGGGTGAGCGCATCAGCGTGCGGGGATACAACTCCAACTCTGCAGGGACAGAAGCTCCTGTACTCAGGACCCTTCTAGACCTCACGTCTTCATCTGGCTGTTCATCTGTCTTCTTTACTACATCTTCTATTAAATAATAAACTGGTAAGTGTGTTTCCCTGAGTTCTGTGAACCACCCTAGCAAATTGTCAAACCTGAGGAGGGGGTCGTGGAAACCCTGATTTATAGCCAGTCTGTCAGAAGTACAGGTGACAACCTGGGACTTGCTATTGGCATCTGAACTGGAGGGCAGCCTTGGGGCACCCTTAATCTGTGGAGTCTGCACTAACTCTGGGTAGTGTCAGAATTGAACTGAATTGTCCGTGTCTACACCCAGTGTCCACAGACAACTGGAAAAGTACTTGGTGCAGGAAAAACCCCCACATACCTGGTCACAGAGTGTTTTGTATTGAGAGTGTTGAGAGTATAGTGGGAGAAAACAGGGTTTTTTTCCCTATAATATAAGCGCTAAGCATGATCCCACTTGCTGTCAGCTCCCACGGGCTCCCACGAGCCCCTCCTTCTCCAAGGGCTTTGATCTTCTCTGTTTTCTGAGCACCCACTGCCTGGCTAACCCTGGGCCGGCATGCTCACATTTCCAGCATCCTCTGCAGCTAGGGCCTGGATCTGTCAGGCTCAGTTGGTGGAGAATGCCTGCCTCTTGCATTCACCCTAGGACTGCAAAGAACTAGGGAATGATTTGTTCAGCCCAGACATCTCTGAACTCCAGGGCCCCCCACCTCCTAGACACCCCACTACAACCTTGGGAATATCTCAGCCAGAGCATAAGGATGAGCTTAGGGCAGGGGTCTGGGGGTGCAACCAGTCTGCCCAGGGATCCACATCCTCTGATAAGCTCGGTCTGTCCCAACTGCCCCTGTACACCCTACAGCCCGTAGCTTCCCTCCTAGAGCTCAGACATACCTTCCAGAAGGGCTTGGTCAGAGTCACTGTATTTGTTTCCTATAGCTGTGGTAACAAATTACCACAAACATGGTGACTTAAAACAACACAAACTTATTATCTCATAATCCTAGAGGTCAGAAGTTTGAAATGGGCCTTGCTGGGGGTGAAGTCAAAGTGCTGGCAGGGCTTTTTTTTTTTTTCTGGAGAATCCATTTCCTTGACTTTTCCAGCTTCGAAAGGCCACCAGCATTCCTTGCCTTGTGGCCCCTTCCTGAATCTTCAAAGTGCATTGTAGCACCTTCGAATCTCTGACTCTGACCTCCTCTTCTGCCTCCCTCTTCTACTTTGAAGGACTCTTGTGGTTACCTTGGGCCCACCTAGATAACCAAAGGTATCTTTTTATCTTCAGGTCATCTGATAGCAATCTTAATTTCATCTGTGATCTTAATTCCTTCTTGCCATTTTACGTAACATATTCACAGATTCCAGAGATTAGGACAGGCATCTTTGGGAGTCCATTATTTTGCCTACCGCAGTGAAAAGCATCATGACCCAGTAGAAAGAAGGCACAGGTTGCAGTTATGAGAGCTGGCTCTGGATGCAATTGCCTGGGTTCAAGTTCACCAGCCGAGTGACCTTGAGCAAGTCAGTTCACTTTCCTGAACCTCAGTTTCCTCATTTTTCAAATGAGTGATGATATGCTGCATCTATACCATGGAATACTACTCAGTAATCAAAAGGAATGGACTATTAATACACCACAGCAATGTGGATGATTCTGGAAATTATTATGAGTGAATGAAACCAAACCAAAAAAAAAAAAATACATACTGCATGGTTCTGTTTATACACTATTCTAGGAAATGCAAACTAATTTATAGTGACAGAAAGCAGATCAGTGGTTACTTATGGCCAGAGGGAGGGATTACAAGGGGCACAAGGAAACTTTTGGGGGTGATGGATATGTTCTCTATCTTGATTGTGTCAATGGTTTTGTGACTATGTGTATATATGTCAAAACTTATCAAATTATACACTTTAAAGTGTATAGCTTATTGTATGTCAATTATACATTAATGAAGTTGTTTAAAAGTGAGAGCTTTTATTATTTTTTTATA
>NW_007740368.1:2418-4557 GCF_000696425.1 Galeopterus variegatus | reverse complement strand
GTATGTCAATTATACATTAATGAAGTTGTTTAAAAGTGAGAGCTTTTATTATTTTTTTATATTTATTATATTTTTTATTATTTTTTTTTCCTCATAGGGTGGTGATGTAGATTAAATGAGTTAATTCATGAAAAAACATAGGACAACACCTGGCACCTACTAAGTACTCAAAAAGCATTAGCTGGCATCATCGTTAATATCATTATTGGGGTTAAACAGTAGTTCTCCAGCCTGGCTGCACAGTAGCATCACCTGGCAAGAATTTTTATTTTTATTTATTTATTTGTGGCTAGCCAGTATAGGGATCTGAACACATGACTTTAGTGTTCTAAGGTTGCCCTCTAACCAATGGCAAGTATTTTTAAAGGACCAGTGCCTAGGTTTCCCCCAAATAGAGTCTGACTCAGCTGACCTAGGGTGGGGCCTGGAGCTGAAATTTTTAAAGCTCCCCATGTGATTTTATAGGATTTGAATAAATCAGGATTTTTCTTCACTGTACCAATATCCATTGAGTCCCACAATGTGGAAAGTATGGCAATATCTTCCAGATAGTTTTGTCACGCAGGCCAGCTGTGACCACATTCATTCATTCATTCATTCACACATTCTACTGCATTATGCAGCCCTGATCAGGTGCTGGGGATATAAAGGTGGACCCAAGTTCCTGTTCTACAGGATGCCTGGTCTAAGGGGAGAGATGGATGAGAAAACAGATCCACACAGTAAGGGAAGGCCACTGGAGGCAAACACACAAAATGCTGCCAGGGCAGAGAAGAATCAGGAAAGGCTTCACAGAGGAGGAAGTGATATTTTTCCAGGGTCTTGAAGAATGTGTAAGAGTTTGCCATGAGAAGAAGAGGAGCATCATATGTGTATCAGTTACCTACTGCTGTGTAACAAAATACTCCAACCAACACTGAGCAGCTTAAAAACCATTTTTCTTATGTTCACAGACTGCGTAGGTCAGGAATTTGAAGAGGGCAGAGTGGAAACAGCTCACCTCTGCTCCTCCATGTCTAGGGCCTCAGCTAGAAAACTTGAGGCTGGAGCAACTCAAAACTGGGGGCTGAAATCATCAGAAGCCTCACTTACTCGTGTGTCTGGCACTGGCCCAGGATGCCTCAGAGGCTAGGACTGCTGGCCAGAGTGTCCACACATGGCTTGTCTACACAGTTTGGGCTTCCTCACTTTATGGCAGCCTCAGGGGAAGCGGACTGAAGGTCAGGGCTCCAATAATGAGCATTCTAGTGGAAAAGACAGAAGCTGCACCACCTTTTGTAATCCAGCCTCAGAAGCCACAGAGCACCACTTCCACTGCATTCCAGTGGTTGGAGAAGTCATGAGCCTACCAAGATTCAAGGGGTTGATAGGCCATGGACCCTGGCTCTTGATGGAAGGCCATGTTTTAGAACTGCTGCACTGTGTTCAGGGAATAATGATAATGACAATGACGATAACACCTCACATGTACATTGAACACTTATATGTGCCAGACACCATTGTAAACTCTCTCCATGAATTAACTCATTGAGCCGCTGCCACTGCCCTAAGGAAAGTGGGGAACATGTGCAAAGTCGGAGAGTTAGAAAGTAGGAGAGCTGAGATTCGAACCCAGGCAGCCTGGCTCCAATGTCCAGGCACTAGCCACTATACTACACTGCCTCCCATTAGCAGAGACCAGTGTGGCTGGACCATGTGACACTGTGAGGAGTGGTTGGAGCTGCATCTGGAGAGGAGGGGGTGCCAGGACCTGCAGGCCCTTGCCAGATACATGGAAGAGTCTGGAGTTCATGCCAAGAATAGTGGGGAGCCATTGAGGGGTGTGAAGCAGGAGAATAACACAACCAGATCTGTGCCTCAGGACAACCCTTCTAGAGACTAGTAGAGAATAAACTGGATGAGGTAAAGCCAAAGATGGCAGATGAATTAGCAAGTTGGTGGAAGGGCTTGGATGAGGGCCGTGATGTGGAGATGAGGAACTGGGCTCAAGGGGATGTCAGTGAGT
The DNA here is from genome assembly GCF_000696425.1 of Galeopterus variegatus. Taxonomy (NCBI): domain Eukaryota; kingdom Metazoa; phylum Chordata; class Mammalia; order Dermoptera; family Cynocephalidae; genus Galeopterus; species Galeopterus variegatus. Next base: position 2,552 of record NW_007740368.1, on the reverse strand, counting down.
GTCAGTCCTGGGAGTGTCCCACAGCCGTTAACATCCTGATGTTCAAGGATATTCTTATAATACAGTCATGCTTCCCTTAATGACAGAGATAAGTTCTGAGAAGTGCATCATCAGGCAATTTCATCATTGTGTGA
>NW_007740368.1:0-1908 GCF_000696425.1 Galeopterus variegatus | reverse complement strand
AACACCAAGTCAAGGGTTGCGATCCCCTTACCGGTCAAAAAACAAACAAACAAACAAACAACAACAACAACATCTAAATATATATATATATGTCTTTATATATATCTGTGTGTGTGTATATATATGAATATATAATTAAATAATAAAATAATAGAAAGTATCAATAAAATTAAAAGTTGGTTCTTGGAGTATATCAACAAAAATGACAAACTTTTAGCTAGGCTAACTCATAAATAGAGAACAAAAAATAAATAGCACTTTAAACAAGGGTATTTGAGGCTGGTCAGATGTGGAAAGGACAGATGTGGCCAGAAAGCATATCTGTGGTGGTTTTAAATTATGTCACAAATTCTTTTGACACTCCTCCTTCCAAAAGGTGGAGGCTAATTCCCTTCCCCTTGAGTGTGGGCTGGACTGAGTGGCTTGCTTCTAATGGATAGAGTATAGTAAAATTGATGGCCAATGTCTAGGTCAAAGGCATCGCAGCTTTCTCCTGGCTCTCTTCCTCCTGGATCACTGGCTCTGGGGGAATCCAGTTGCCATGTCATGAGGACACTCAAGCAATGCTGTGAAGAGGTCGACATAATGAGGAACTGAGACCTCATGCCAATAGCCATGTAAGTGAGCCACCTTAAAAGCAAGTCCATCAGCCCCAGTCAAACCTTCAGATGACTACAGTCCTGTCCAACATCCTGACTGCAGTCTCATGGGAGACCTTGATCCAGAACCACCCAGTGAAGCCATTTCCAGATTCCTGACCCAAAGAATATATGTGAGATGATAAATGTTTATTGTGTTAATGCCACTCAGTGTTAGGGTAATTTGTAATAACAATAGGTAACTAATACAGCATCTAGGATGGTTCCCTGGATTCCAGCTTGGATGTTAGGATAGATGAGACACAAAGTAGAGGAGCTGTCATGGGGGAAAACGGTAGTCTCCATTTGGGGGATGTTGAGCTTGGGGGTCCTGGATGGAGGTGGCCAATGTGCATGGAGCCTACAGATTTGGGGGAAAAGATCTAGATGGAGAAGAGAGATCTGGAATCATCAGCAGAGGAGGAGGTGAAAAAAGAAACTTCAGTAGTGGAAAAGGTCAGTCAAGAAGAGTTTGTGGCCTAAAAAGAGTAGAGATGAGCAAGGGGCCAAGCAGAAGACCCCCACAGGAGGGAGTCTGAAGAGAAGCCGTCAGAGAGGCAGGAGGAAATCAGGGAAGAAAGAGGGAGAGTTTTTAAATGCATAGGAAATGGGATGAGGACCATGAAGCCCCTGGGCAGGGCCAGGATGTTATGGGTGGCCCTGCAGAGAGGAGCAGCTCTAAGTTTCCTGGCTTCTGCCCTGCGTCCCTCTGGTTAAGGATCTCCCCCTGACATCTTCCATGGATCAAAGACAGCACAACTCCATCCTGGACCAAGATTGTTCACTCCAGTTCTCTACGTTTGGGAGCCCCATCACCGAGAGCTGGTAGGAGGAGGAGATGCCAGTCTATGTGGCTCCAGGTCCTTGGGCTTACTCTGCTGAGAGCGGGTGGGTTTTCTCCCTGTTCCTTTCAAGAGCTTTCTTAATTTCCCTTTCCTCTCTCCACACTCCTGTCGGGGGACCAAAGTGTAGAGAAACCCACCTCCAAACACACACTTGACAGAAACACACTCACAAAGCTATGTTTTCGGGCTGGGGGCTTCTTCATCAGATGCTGTATCTTCTTGAGTAATTTCAGTGGTAGCAACTTCAAGGGGAGGAAAAGGCTCCTTAAAAACTCTACATCACGGGCCAGCCCGGTGGCGCACTGGATAGTGCGTCGCTTGCGAAGCGCGGCGGCACTCCCGCCCGAGGGTTCGGTTCCCGCTCGCTGGCTGAGCGAGGCGCGGAAGCAACACCGAGGCTTGCAATCCCGTGGCCGGTCCCCGGT
>NW_007740367.1:30182-30543 GCF_000696425.1 Galeopterus variegatus | reverse complement strand
TTAGGTCTAATAGAGTTTGTTTTATGAATCTGGGTGCTCCAACATTGAGTGCATACATATTCATGATTGTTATGTCTTCTTGATGCATCAGTCCTTTTAACATTATTTAGTGACCCTCATTGTCTCTTTTTATGGTTTTTAGTTTAAAGTCTATTTTGTCAGATATGAGAATAGCTACTCCAGCTCGTTTTTCTTTTCTGTTTGCCTAGAAGATCTTTTTCCATCCTTTCACCCTTAGTCTATGTGAGTCTTTATGGGTGAGGGGGGGGTCTCTTGTAGGCAGCATAGAGTTGGGCCCACCTTTCTTATCCAGTCATCCAATCTGTGTCTTTTGATTGGGGAATTTAAACCTTTTACATTA
>NW_007740367.1:27328-28107 GCF_000696425.1 Galeopterus variegatus | reverse complement strand
CTAGTGCCGGTGCCTAGCCTGGTGTGGTAGGCGGGAGCCGGGCGGGCGTCTGCCCCGCAAGTGGGGCTGGGCTGGAGGTCATTCACTGAGCTCACAGAGCTGGGCCGGTCCAGCGCCTTACTCTCCGTTTCTGTGTCTTTCTTGGCCTTTGTTGCCTCAGGCTGCTCATTCGGTCCCGCAGCGTGGCTTGGGCGCTCTCAGGAATCTTCTTTTGTGTCGGCCCTAAAACCTCGAATCTGTAGTTGCTTTTTTGTCGTTGTAGATTAGTTGATCAATGATTTATTCATTTCTTGTTGCTCTTGGAAATGCAAATACTACTCTGGCAGCACAGCGCACACTTCTCAGGCTCGTGCTGTCTTCTGGCACGCCCGTTCCAGACCCATCGCCATCTTAAACTCCTACTACTTGATATTTAGCAGAACCTATGATTGGGGTCTAAACTAAAGCATCTAAGTAGAAAGCATTCTTCTGCAGAAAACATTTGGAATTGCACCTTTATGCCATCATTATTACCTCTAGTGGAATGTAGTCTGTGCTCCGCTGTCAAAAAATTAGTATTAATTAAACTATTAACATTTCAAAAATATTTTTAATGTTTTTTCCACCATCCTGGGGGTTAAGAGGTCTGTTGTTGAAAGTTTCTGGTTAATGTTGTCATTATTTCTAGCATACTTTTTATTTAGAAAGAGAAATTTCTTTATTGAAATTACATTCTTCTGGGCCGGCCCGGTGGCGCACTGGATAAGTGCGCTGCTTGGGAGGCGTGGCGGCGCTCCCGC
>NW_007740367.1:24029-25944 GCF_000696425.1 Galeopterus variegatus | reverse complement strand
CAAAAGTTACTGAGCTGCTGTTTCCACCTGGGTATTAAACAACAGAAACTTCAGAACTCACAGCTTTCTCTATAATTGTAAAATTCAAGAATTTCAGAATTCATTTATGGGTTAACCCACAAACCACAGAAAACAAATATTTTATTTTGCTTGTTAACAGATATGACCACAGGACCACTGCATATGAAAGGAAATTAGTTTGCTAAATTGTATTTTCTATTTATAACAAATTGAATACCAATTTATGTGTATGTATATAGCAACAAAGTCTGACAATTTCAAAGAGCTTACATTGCAATTAATGAGGTAACCAAAATCAGATGCATGACCTAAAGGGCCATGTTGATATACATCTAATATGATGTACACATATTCCCAGATAAATATAGATACTATTATCTGTTTGATCATCAAACCTAACCTTTGTTCAATAATCACATACAATAATCAATTATTTGATTGGGGCTAAATTCTTTCAACATCACATTTTTTTAAGAAAAATATTTGGGATGCTTCCCTGCCTTCTTATACACAATGTATTGAACACATTCAACTTCGCCTTGACAACTGAAGGTGATCGTAAAGAACAGAAATATATCCTGTAGCAACACAATGACGTCCTTTGAACTTCTTAGTGTATGGTGTCATTTTTCCACACATACACAACTCTAAGCTGTTAATTTTTTCTTTTTTTAAATTTTTTACAACTATATTGTTATGGGTTTTCTATATCGCCAATTGCTACCAGCTCTCAATGTTTCTATCAATAAAAGATAAATTCCTTACACATCTATTAATTTACCCTTCCAATGGGTCTGGAATTTGAACCCTTATGTAATTGTAAACAAATGTGTAAATCAGCTCTAAGGAAACTGTTAGAACCATAAAGTGTTTGAAATTTCTCTCAATGATTTTCTTTTGTTAATTTTGGCTGCTCAGGAACCTCCTTATTTGCTTCCTTACTTATGCTCTGTTCTAGATGGATGAGATTACCAGATATTTAAAATCCGGCCTATTGAGTAATGAAATCATGTATTGAATTTGGGGCAATATGATTAGTTGCAGGAAACATTAAGCAAATGTAAAATGAAACAATCTGAATTGATAATATTTAAATAACATTCAATCTAAATTCATGCCTTCACTTATTCTTAGATATTAGACAAACAATATCTAAATGAATAAATTCAATCATTTTCCCTTTAGGTTCTAGTCAAAAAAACACACAGCCCTGTTTTTCATTTGTTTGTTTGTTTTTACTCAAAAGAATAATACACTTATGGTATTAAATAAATNCACACAAAACTAACAGTGTGTCTTTGCAAGGAATAAGGTTAATTCATAAATGTAATGTACTTTTTTTAACCCTAAATTAAAGCTCAAGAACAAACTTTGTATTTACCTATCTGACATATTTACTGAGCACCTACTATGAAATTGTACAGCGATCCTGTAATGAATAAGATAGAGAAGGCTCTGCTCTCCTGGGATTTCATTCAATTTGGAAAATGAATGAAGACAATAAATAAACAAAAAATGAATATTAGGTAATGATAAGTGAGGAAGAAATAATTGGTTTTGAGGGGGTAACATTTAAGCTGAGACCTGAATAACAAGAAATATCCAGCCTTAGGAAGACCAGGAGTATCCCAGACAGAGAACAGGGGCTGAGACAGGTCTAATCAAGGACAACCACAGGTTTTCAGCCTCAATGCTAGGTTTTTATCTTTTTAGCATCATATCAGTCTAGGGGGAGAACAGTAAGACAATTAACTAGTTTGATGACAATGCTAAGTAGAAAACTTGATTAAAATCACAATAGAAATTTAGGTGCAACAGAATGTTTTAATCAGGCAAAAGTTACTGAGCTGCTGTTTCCACCTGGGTATTAAACAACAGAAACTTCAGAACTCAC
>NW_007740367.1:0-22889 GCF_000696425.1 Galeopterus variegatus | reverse complement strand
TATATATATATATATATATATCCATAAGATGTAAAGTAAAAGAGGGAAAGCCCTGCTCTCCTGTTCACTCATTTCAATTTCTCAAAATTAAATACTATTAATGCAAGCTTATTTTTAAAAAGATGTTGACAAGTAAATAGTTGTATAACTTTTAGATATTGACTGAGAGGTCTTGAAATAGGGAGAAGTTTTAAAACTCAGGCTCATAATTATGGAGTTAGTTTATTAATCAAATTTAGGCTAGGACTGGCAATCACAGCTCAACTTCAAGTTGGTGGGTACAAAATTCTTCCAAATTTTCTGAGTTGAAAAGTTGTTTTAATGAGGGTATGTGTAACACAATTTAAAATGTCTTTACGTTTTTAATTTCAGTAAGGAATTGAATTTCAATTAAGGAAGAATTAGATATACAGTTTGCTTTTTATTTGCAAAAGTGCTTTCAGTAGAAGTTTATTGAAAATATACTAGCATGTAAAGCTAAAAGTATTCATTATATATTCATTCATTTGTTCATTCTTTCATTTATTCATTTGATAACTATTTGTCGTGTACTTAATACATACAAGGCATTATTCTAGGCACTTAGAAAATAGCAGAGATTAAACTAAAAAAATAATCCCTGCCTTCAAATACCTCATATTCTAATGGGAAGAGAAAACAGACAAGATGAGTAAGTAAAATATATAATATGTCTGACAGTAGTAAGGAATAAAGAAAAAATAAAATGCAAAACTGAGGGAAGGTAGTGTCAAGGAAGTTATTTTGATTTGACGGTCAAGATAAGGCCTTGTTTGGAGGACTTTTGAGAAACGCTCTGAGGAAAATGAGAGGGAGCCATTCAGATATATGGGAGAAAAGTTTACAGGCAGATAGAATAGCAAATGCAGCCATCCTGAGGCAGCAGTGTGCCTGATATGCTCTGATTATAAAAAGAGGGTCAATGTTGCAGGAGAAAAGCATGCAATGGGGAAATGATAGAAAATGAGGTTGGAAAGGTGACAGGTGGTCAGACCACGTAGTTCCTTGCAGGTCCCATTATTGGCTTTTAGGAAGTCATTGGAAGTTTTAAGCAGAGGAGTGTCATAGTCTGATTGACTTTTTAATATTCTGGTTTTATATTAAGAATTGACTGAAAAGAGGCAAGAGTAGAAACAAGGAGACCAGACAGAAGGCCACCGCCATAATCCAAAGAAAGATAGATGGCTTTTACAAGGGAAGTGACAGTGACGGTGTTGAGACGTAGTTGAAGTTTAGATATTATAAATTTTAATGGTATAACCTGAGAATGTCTGGCATTTCGATGTGGGCTGTGACAGAAGGAGGTCGATGATAACCCTCAGATGCTTGAGCAATTGGGAGAATCTATTTGCTATTTACTGATTGAGATATCAATTTGGGAGTCATCAGTATATAGCATTAAAAAATTATGAGCATTAAATAAATATGATTATAGATTGAAAAATAAGATATCCTAAAACTAAGTCCTATGGGACACTCCAACATTTAGAGGTATAGGAGGTGAAGAAAGTGAGTGAAAGAGACTGAGAAAAGTTGGTGTCATGAAAGCCACATAAATAAGTGTTTCAAGGAGAAGAAAATGATCTTCTATGTCAAATTTTGCTGCTAGATCAGTAAGATCAAAACTAAAATTTGAGCATGTAACAGGGAGGTCACTTTTGACCTTAATACAGCCATTTTGGAAAAATGGTAAGGTCAAATGTCTGAATGGAGTGGTTTCAAGAAAAGATGGAGGAGAAAAATTGGAGATAGTAAAATTTAGCCAGAGGAAAAAGTGTAAAAGTGGGGTCCAAAGAAAGTTTTTTATAAATAGGAAAAATAACAATATCCTTTAACGCTGATGGTTCATCACAAAGGAGATAATTATGAGGCCAATATCTTTGAGAAGATGAGAGTAGATGACATTAGACTGTTGGAGGTGTTGACCTAAGTCATAAGCATGAAAAGGTTATCTTTAATAACAGGAAAGTAGATAGTACATAGGGGCACAGATGCCAATAAGTGTGCAGGTGTGACGTAGAAGCTTCTATTCTAATGCAGATATATGTACTATAAACACTGAAAAGTTGAAATGAAACGCTGCCACATTTCCTCAGGTATCAACTACAGACGTTAGACTGACAGATATGTAATCAAAAAAGTACACTGACACGAGTGAAGCATCTTGTGAGACAATTTGCATAATATCATTTGCATTTTTTCTAATAGCCATGACAGTTTGACATTTACATCCTATGTTTACATTAGGAAAAGTCTTCAGTTATATATTACATGCTCCATTAGCTTACTTTTCTTAGAAACAAAATGTCTGAAGATTTATTCTCTTTAATGTGAATAAACATCATGGGTAGAAACTGCCAAAAATATTACATAATCTATAACAGTTCCAGAGCCCATTTACTAACATGCTAAATTAAAATTTGGTACAAGATTCCCATTAATCCTCTTATTTTGGATCTGAATCCAAGAAAACAATAAAAGTGAGGTGGAATGGGAGCTGTAACTTCAAATAAAAACAAAATATTTAACAATGTTGAAGTAAATGAAAATTGAATGAACATCTCCAAATCCTGATCAGGTAATTGTTTGTGATATGACTGTATTCTAGTGCATTCTTCTTCATCTCATCAGTTTTTCCACTTTTTTCCCCATTGTATTAAAAAGAAAATTTTGAATAAGTAAATTTGCTTCTCTTCATCTAAACCAGTGCTTCTCAAATTTTCACGGACATAGAAATCACCTGGGATCTTGTTAAAATGCAAATTCTGATTCCGTAGGTCTAGAGTAGGCCTATAACTCTGCATTTCTAACAATGTCTCAGGTTATGCCCACGCTGCGGGTTAGCAGACTACACATGGAATAACAAGGATTCAAACAACTCTATCTTTGGCATTTGCACGGAAGTTGAGATAAATTATTTTATGCCTAAGTTTTTGAGTGTCTTTTTGGGTTCCTTAAAAAAAAGCGTTAGGGCCGAGCCCGTGGCGCACTCGGGAGAGTGCAGCGCTGGGCCCGCCGCGGGTTCGGATCCTATATAGGGATGACCGGTGTGCTCACTGGCTGAGCGCGGTGCGGCCGGTTTCAAAAAGGACAAAAAAAAAAAAAGAGTTAAAAAGCAGAATTTTAAAAATAATTTAGTTTATTATTGATATGTATATTCCTAGAAGAGCATATAAATATATACATAAATTTTAAAGCCTTCCTGAAATATTACACCTTCTGATAAAAAACAAATAAAATTCATTACATGCAAAAGGATTTGCTTCTTATTTTATTTATTTATTTTTTTGGCTGATTATTGCCTCCAACACAAAGCTTAATTTCATACCAATTCACTCATTAAATAACAAAATCAAAAAAATGGAAATTAAGTTGAAATGCAGACATCTATGTTGGATCTGACACAGTGATCACACCACAGAGGAAACAAACAAACCAAATAGCATTATTTAAAATTGCAATCCTGTAAGTGGCAATAAACATTCTGCTATGACTCCGCTGTGCTATTTTTTCCCACACCTGCTCCCACTTGCCAGGTTAGACTGCCTCAATCTGCTCTACCATGGGATCACAATGATTTGAACAAACCCCCTCAGGGCAGCAATTTCCAGGCAGCCAGCACTGTCTCAGAAGAGCTCCTGACACATTCCCCATGAATTTGTAATTTTGTTTATGTATATTAAAAGCATGTCATAGAAAAAAAGATAACATGCCACTGATGGGAAAACTTTCTAACCTGCTTTCATAAAGCAATATGATGTCTCCGAAATATTGCAAAAATTCAGGACTCAACAGTGTTTATGCATTTAAAAAGAACAAGGGACGTGTCTTAAAGGTCCAGTTTCACAGGAGTTGCCATTCTAGAGAGCCACCCTTGCAGTTTAAGATAACTCTTTAAATCTTAAATAACATTATACAGTAAATTTTTTTTTTTTTTTTTTTTTTTAGTGAGAGAGGTACTCTCTGAGAAAGTTTAGCTTTATTTGGACACTCAGATGCTATTTAACAGCTCAGTAAAGAGTAATACAGTAATTCATTCTACCTTAGACCATTTGATGGTTATAGCACTACATCTTAATCCATCTTTACACATACACACAACACATCCACTTGTCCATATATATGATTTCTTTCTGCCATTATATGCGGTAGGATAAAGAGTTCAACATTTTATAATCTATTTATATCAATTGCATACTTACTGTTTTACATTACAGAATACTCACAAAAATATTCCTGTCACTAATTACCATCATTAAGAGGGAAAAAAAATAATAATAATGTTTTACCACAGTGAGTGACCAGAAAGGCCACTCTGCAGAAGATTAAAAAATATATGTATATGTTTGTGTGTATATGCACTAGTGTGTGTGTGCATATATATATACATATACATATATATGAATATAAGAAGGGTCTTCACAAAGTTCATAAAAAGGTTCCTATTACCTTTTATTCTATTTTTCCTTGAACTTTTTGAAGTATCCTTGTATACATGAAAATCAGTCAGTGTGCTGGAGGGGTAAAGGAAAGAGTCATTTACTCCTTAAATAAGTAGCTAATTCAGCATAATTTTCATTTTCTACCACAATTCCTGTTTTTTATCCACAATATTATGCTACAAAGGTCAGAATTGAATTAAACTGCTAATCATTTGTTATACAAATGAAAAACTCAGGGCAAACATATGAATAAAATAATTTTATGTTTTTGAGACAAAATAGACCATCAGCTCTCTGTGCAAGAAGTATTTAAGGACATATTAACTCTTTGACATCACTGAGCATGTACACAGAGTATTTTGTGTCATTTAATATGGATTACATTTATTCTACCAAAGAAAATATTAATTTCTTTCCTGCACACTATCTCATTTTCTTCTCACAACCACCTTCATAAAATATTGAATGAAAAATTGCTTCATTAATTAGCAATTTCTATTAATACATAAAGCATTCTTTTTTGTTTGTTTGCTGAGTCAAATAATTTGCCTTATCATTATTATGGTTATCACCATCATGATTTTATTATTTAAGGAATCATAAAAGATGCCTCTTGTTGAACTATAGTGAGTAAGAGCAAGAGAAAATGAGTTTGATAACTAGAAACAAAGGATATCAAAATAGGAATGGGAAAGAGAAGAAAGTTATGTGTATTCCTTTGGAACTCTTCCAGAGATAGAAGGGAGGTGATGCTATTGAACATTTATTGAGTACCTGCACACATTAACCACTATAATATGTGCTTCATTTAATTTACCTAACAATTCCCTGAGATAGCTATTGCTATACTCACATTGTAGGTAAAAACAGATACAGAGGGGATGAGTCAGTAGTACAATATCTCTGGCTGAGGGCAAGAGCCTAGACTCCAACCTGGATTCACATCATTCTAAAACTTAAGCATTTTTCACAACTGGAGAGATGAGTGAACTAATAAAGTTGTCAAATTTCCCCAGTAAAACCTTTCTCACCTGTCATAGCCTAAACAAATATCACAAAATACTATAATATTTGAGGGTGGATGAAAGGGGACCAGTAAGAAACAGTATTTTACTAAATCCAAAACTGTATTCCAGAAAGTCTAAACAGGAGAATTTTTTTCCAATTAACTGAAGATCTGAATCAATTTTTGGTATCCTTTAGGCGATATGGAATCTTAGGTAAGTTTGGACTTCATGATGACTTTGCCCACAATGTTTTATAATTCTGAAGTAATTAGGGCTCACTTTTTCCTAATCAAGGCCATGATGTTTCAATAGTTAATAGAATTCTAAAGACCAATCCTGAAATTCAGCAACCCAACTCTTTTATTATCTAGTACTTCTACTATTTACTATTTAGTTTCTGTGATTTTAGAAACCAAACTTCAACTCCCATCTTCAAGGTGTTCAAAAGTATGTATTTCTATATTTTTGGGAAAGAGCTTTGATCCAAAAAAAAGAAAAAATTACTAAAATTTCAGTACCATGAACATTAAGACCCTAAAAGTTTAATCACCTTTCTCAATGTTGCATAAGCAATCAAGGAATTGTTAGGAATTCACTTTAAATGCAATGTCATGCTTTAAACATAAAATTCAATTCTCATAATGAAGAAAACAAAATAAACTTCTTTGCACTTTATAATATGTATGTATTATCTACCGTGGTAATCTAAGGAGAAATAAATTAAGTCCCCACATGTAAATAGAATCTCGTTAAATGCTCCAATATGTGAAAGAAATGTGAAGAAAGCATGGTCTAGTGGTTAAGTGACTCTGATTGTCAGTCAATAAAACTGGTCCCCAATCTGTCACTAACTCAAGTATTTGTCCTTGAGAAAATATCCTTACTATTCCACAAGCACTCAATTCATCCTGCTTTTAAAAGATGTTTACGTAGAATTCTGGCACTTAGTATTTGCTTAACAATATTTCAAAACTCCAGTGTATAAATCATTACTTGTGTACAAAACTATTTATAGGGAGATTAGTATCAATATAATTAGAAGTTAAATGTACAGTTATAATTCTTTCTCTATTCTTTTTGTATTCCCTATTAAAAATTAGATTTTAAAAAAATCTTAAGGGTTCTGAGTACCAGAGGTCATAGATAATTTCATATACTATTTTCAAAATAATATTTTTATATGTTTTACTGTTTTCAAAACCACTCATTGAAGACAACGCTTTAGTTACATTAGGAAAAGCTAAAGAAAATAATTTGAATCTATAAATATCTGTTCAAAAATTCAAATTTTTTTACCAAAATAAAACTGTGTTATAGAATTTTAACAATGATAAAACTACCACCCACTGTCTTGGCTAGAACGGAGTATCAAATGATAAATAACTTACATTCTAAAGGGGTAAAGATACATCGGGAGCGCCGCCGCGCTTCCCAAGCGGCGCACTATCCAGTGCGCCACCGGGCCGGCCCGACCTAAAAGATTTTATTTTTATATTTTTTTTGTCTTTTTCCGTGTCCGGCAACGGATCACAACCCTCAGTGTTGCCCCCGTACCGGACCGGGGACCGGCAACGGGATCACAATCCTCGGTGCTGCTCCCGCGCCTCGCTCAGCCAGTGAGTGGGAACTGGTCTGTATGTGGGATCCAAACCCTCGGGCGGGAGCGCCACCGCGCTTCACAAGCGACGCACTATCCAGTGCGCCACCGGGCCGGCCCCGGTAAAGATACATCTTAATTTATCATCTAAATTATAATTTCTGAAGATTTCCATATATGTTTGTAGATAATTTAATAACTGAAAAACTACAGACTCCAATTCGCTTTTCTTTTTACCCTTGAATCATACCACTTTTCTCAAGTTTTGAAATAGAAGAAAGAATCTGAAATAATAAATAAAATAAAATTGTTGGCCCCCAGATAGTTATGCTAAAATAATATGCCCTTAAAAATGTAAATTTTTTTCATTCCAATAAGCCAGACAAAGTACTTGCCACTTTCTCTTTTTAAGTAAATGGATTTTAACAGAACATTGAGATTGTTTAGTTAAAGATGCCTAAGTAGTAAAATCTAGTTCCAGAAATATGTTTCTCAAAATTATTTAGCTGGGACACAAATAATGCTACAACCTGCATTTCAAGCACCTTTTTTTTTTTTCAATGCATATAAAACCATGAATTGGCAGATATGACTTTGGTGAATATTAAAAGCTTTTGTACCTTCCATTCAATTTATTACACACCTTCCTTATGCCTCAAACAATGACTATCTAGGAGGGAAAGTCATAAGGAAAGTCATCAAGAAAATCAGGAAATAAAATAGGACTCAAATGAAGTCTACTGATATCTTCATCATATTGTGTGAAATGAATCCAAAGAAACAAAAAGATGGACTTATGGATGGATAATAAGATGCCAGTAACACCATCTAGAAGGTGAATACAAATTTCTCTCAGCTTTTATATATGTCTGAAAATTTTTATAATAAAATGTTAAAAAAGCAGAACCCAACTAGTGTTTCTTATCAGATCATTAAACTCTACATGTAATATATGAATGTCAATATACCTTCAGTATTTTCTTTGAATATGTGATATTAAAATAACAAACTAATAAAAGGATTTTAAAAACCTATTAACCAACACTTCCTCTTTCCACCTCATAAATTATACTTTAAAATCAATTCAGGGACTACAACTTGGAAAGCCAGGGCTCCCTCCCAGCACACACACACACACACACACACACACACACACACACACTTTAAGTTGAGAAATTCCAGGTAAAGCCCATTAAATGCTCTGACCCAAACCTAAGAAAGCAGCACTTGTTTAAACAATGACTTTTTGTCCTATCCCTGAAAATTAATGAGTCAACCATGTGAATACATTTATTGGAAAGAAGAAACAAGGACTCAAATACTGATATGTTGCTTTAAAAAATACAATATATGTTTTATAATTGAAGCAAAAGAAATTCATTTAAACTGTTTTTGTTGAATAACAGTCTAAACATTTAATGAGCTCCAATTTCTAGAAATCACAAAAATATAAAGGCACACAATATTGCAACATCTTAAATTTAAGCCCATTTTGTTCAACTGTCAAAATTATTAATACTGTTCCTCTCTTGTAGTTATTTTTACATGATATGATTTCAATCAATGGAAAAAATAACAGGAAAGACTAAGAAATCCTCTTCTTGTACCGATAAATTAAAAACAACATCAACAAAAGAAATCCCTGTGCCTTATAGAATGCCCACCTGAAAAGACATATGAGAAAATAAAATTTTACTTGTTTTTAAATGAAACTGTCTGGAAAACAGAGTGTGGGGATATGGTATGCTAACTAGAAAATCAGGAGACCAAAAGGATATTTGCAGAGCAGGAAACAAGAAACAAAAGAGCGGAGTGTAAAAGAAAATAAAAGATAGGCTTAACTTGGTCCTGCTGTTTGAAATTAGTGAGATTTTTTGCCTGAAGGGACATAGATTATTGGAGTTAGGAAAAAAATATGAATCAAAGTTTTCTACAAATTCAGAGAGGATAAAAATTCAGTCTGTAGCATTAGTTTACTCCAGTATGTTCACAATGCCAAGACCAGTTTGGTGAATAACGGTGATGGTGATTACAAAAGTAGGCTCTCTGTTTTAACTGTCTTTGCAATGGCTTTAAGTGGTTATTTGAAAGAAAGTGTGAAATTATTATTAAATGGGAAATTATTATTTTAGAAGGAATGTAAATTGTGCACAAAGGCCTAGATATGGATATGAGTAAAACCCAGGTATATGTAATGAAAGTGGACTCAATTTGGATCCAGCGTAAGAAAATCTGGGTTATAATCCGGATTTTGTCTTGGACAAAGCACATGTCCTCTTTGAAGCTCCTTCCATCTCTGCAAAATGGATAGTTCTATCTGAATGCTCTCAATGGGCCTTTCTCCATGCAAAGCTTCATGTTCCTAGGACACCAGAATACCCAGAACACTTTTAATTTATGACAAAGATGCCGTTTGATTGTATATGAGATTATGCAAAGGGATATATTTGATCATATACAGGGAGCAATGGAAAAAAAATCAAAAAGAATAGGAAATCTCATGGAGAGGAAATGAGGTATTCTCAATGGGTTAAAGTTCAGGTGACAATAAGCAATTCTTAAAGATCATCCTTAGGTAGGATTGAATAAATAAAGTTTGAACACAAAGATCGGAGTAAGAAGAGTGAACAGCTGCGTCATCTTTGTATACCTATAAAAAACAATCTGCAAAAACACAGGGACCCAGGGAGTAAGTAGATATTGCCCTTGACAAAAAGAAATCTCAAAATAGTATCCAAACTAACATCTTCTTTTTATTATAAAACTTAAAATACTATCCAATAATTCTGGTCAAAACTTTCCCTTTTCCAAGCAAAAGGAGAAATCTGAGAGAAGCCAAGACAACCCACATGTGATGACGGAATTCACAAGGAATAAAAAGCTGTTCAGTATTCAAATGTTTTAATGACCTAGAGAAGTTAAGATGGGTAATAATAAAACGCACAGCTCTGTTAAGAGCGTTGTTTAGGCTTTTTAATCTTATTTTGCAAGAGACAAAAGTATCAAAAAACTCTTGTATTGTGTAAGTAGTATTTCTGTTTTATTTTTTGTTCTTTTATGGAAGAAAAACAAAAGCCAAAAAATATGTTTTTGTGAGCGTTGTTTAGGCTTTTTAATCTTATTTTGCAAGAGACAAAAGTATCAAAAAACTCTTGTATCGTGTAAGTAGTATTTCTGTTTCATTTTTTGTTCTTTTATGGAAGAAAAACAAAAGCCAAAAAATATGTTTTTGTGAGTTTTGAAGCTTACACAAAGTGGAGGGTACTGCATTAAGAAAAAGAACATAAAATTAAATTTTCAAAACTAGGTACAAATGTAAAAATTTATTTTTAATGCGAAAGAAAATCACAACAAATTACTTTTTCATAAATAAATCCATCAAAAACATCAAATAGCATAAAGTCTTTAACAATTAAGTGACTGATATATCACTATAATAACTTTTTCTATTTTTACTGTGGACTCTGATCACCTTTCATATGACAAAGATTTTGCAAAATAGTCAGCTGGATGGTTAGCTCAATTGGTTAGAATGCACCTTATAACAAAGATTTTGCAAAATCATTTTCTATAGAGAGAATAGAGGGATAATTCAAATTTTCCTTTCTCACAAGGTAGTTTTTATGTTTCTTTCAGCTTCACAACCTGGTAATGCCATATACATTGTTAGAACTGCTGTCAAACTTGAGAAATTATCCTAGTGAGTTTATTTCTATATAATTGTTTGATTCAGAAGAATTTTCTGGCTCCATACATTGGCAATCTCTGCTACCCAAATATATCTGTAGCCAGCCACCATTGTGCATATGAATAACGCACTACCAGCTTTGGCCCTGTTCTTTTGTATTATAGAGGGAAGTGTTATGGAGGAAAAATCAGAATGGAAAAAAAAGCAATGTTAACTAATTGTGGTTAAAATACCTTTATATCACAAATCTTATAAAAGCTTATGATTATATGAATCCATTGTGATGGCCTCTCCCAACACTTTGAAAGGTAGCTTGAACAATTTAGTTTCAAAATCAGCATACCTTTGTATACAAGTGGCTTTAGGTAGGATAAGTAGAAAGAGTATCCTTACTAAAATAAACAAAAATTCAGTCTGGAGCCATATAAGGGTAAATGTAAAGTACGGTGGGTTTGAACAGTTGAACCCATAAGCTGATGTATTTTGGCATTTTATTTTCCTTCTGTAACTCTGAACCCATATAACAAAAAAGAGAATTGTTAGTCATTACTCAGATGTAAAAGTATGTCTAGAACTGCATATTCTCATCAAAAAAGAAATAAATTAATATTCCAGGAATCTCCTGGTACATCCATGTTATTTGCAATTACTATCTGTAGTGGGTTGAATAGTGCCCCACCACCATCCAAATTCATGTGACTTTATTTGGAATAAGGGTATTTTCAAATGTGGGTATTTGCAGATGTAATTAGGTATGGATCAAGATAAGACCACAGTGGATTAGGGGGTCCCTAAGTCCAATGAAAGTATCCTTATAAGAAAGAAAAAAGAAGAAGGCACAGAGAAGAAGGTGACATAAAGGTGGAGGCACAGATTGCAGTGATGTGTCTATAAGCCAAGGAAATCCAAAGATTGCCAGCATTCACCGGGAGCTAGGAGAGGCATGGGACATTTTCTTCTACATGAGAGCTTCTGGAGGAACCAACCCTGCCGATGCTTCAAGTTGAGATTTCTGGCTTCCAGAACTGTGAGAGAATAAATTTCTGTTGTTTTAAACCACTCGGGTTTGTGGTAATTTATTACAGTAGTCTCAGGAAACAAATACACTTACATCAAAACATCTCCAAATTGGTTAGTATGTTAGTGGTTCTGTAAACTGTGTGTTTATGTGCATGCCCAGCCCTGTGGAATAAAGGAATTCTTCTCGGGATCGAGCAAAACTATTTTCGCAGAGGACTGCCACGCCCCAAATTGTGCCTCTGCAATCCCACTAAAGCTAAGAGTGTGTTAAATGTTCAAGCAATTAAGATATCAAAAAGGGAAAATAAATTATACAGTATTTCTGGGAAAAGCTAACAATTCTACAGAGTAAGTTCCTTTTTGATGAGCAGCAATACTATAAAAACATTATTATAGAATCTTATGCTTAATATGATATTTTTCTCTAATTTTCAAAATTTGTAGTCCCATAATAAATAAGTTCCAAAGCCCAGGTTAACTGCCCATCCTAGGAAGAGGAACCAATAAAAGTAACATTTGACCACCTGAATCAACTCTCCATTTTTCCTTTTATTTCATAATTATATTCTCTCACATTCTGTTTTTACTTTAGATTTCAAGATTTTAATAGTAATATTAAATATCACTTAATAATCTTAATTCCTTCTCAGATGCCACTGTAATTGTCAGGCCTTTTCATTGGCTCATAAGTAGCTATGGCTTGTTTGTCCTACTAAATGTTAATGTCCTAGAGTGCAGTTCTGTGCAACTTTTTCTCTGCTCACAGTCCTCGAAATAGTGCTAGAAATCTCTGAGATGTGTTAGATGCTTATAACCTTGAGGNAAGTTAAGATGGGTAATAATAAAACGCACAGCTCTGTTAAGAGCGTTGTTTAGGCTTTTTAATCTTATTTTGCAAGAGACAAAAGTATCAAAAAACTCTTGTATCGTGTAAGTAGTATTTCTGTTTCATTTTTTGTTCTTTTATGGAAGAAAAACAAAAGCCAAAAAATATGTTTTTGTGGGTTTTGAAGCTTACACAAAGTGGAGGGTACTGCATTAAGAAAAAGAACATAAAATTAAATTTTCAAAACTAGGTACAAATGTAAAAATTTATTTTTAATGCGAAAGAAAATCACAACAAATTACTTTTTCATAAATAAATCCATCAAAAACATCAAATAGCATAAAGTCTTTAACAATTAAGTGACTGATATATCACTATAATAACTTTTTCTATTTTTACTGTGGACTCTGATCACCTTTCATATGACAAAGATTTTGCAAAATAGTCAGCTGGATGGTTAGCTCAATTGGTTAGAATGCACCTTATAACAAAGATTTTGCAAAATCATTTTCTATAGAGAGAATAGAGGGATAATTCAAATTTTCCTTTCTCACAAGGTAGTTTTTATGTTTCTTTCAGCTTCACAACCTGGTAATGCCATATACATTGTTAGAACTGCTGTCAAACTTGAGAAATTATCCTAGTGAGTTTATTTCTATATAATTGTTTGATTCAGAAGAATTTTCTGGCTCCATACATTGGCAATCTCTGCTACCCAAATATATCTGTAGCCAGCCACCATTGTGCATATGAATAACGCACTACCAGCTTTGGCCCTGTTCTTTTGTATTATAGAGGGAAGTGTTATGGAGGAAAAATCAGAATGGAAAAAAAAGCAATGTTAACTAATTGTGGTTAAAATACCTTTATATCACAAATCTTATAAAAGCTTATGATTATATGAATCCATTGTGATGGCCTCTCCCAACACTTTGAAAGGTAGCTTGAACAATTTAGTTTCAAAATCAGCATACCTTTGTATACAAGTGGCTTTAGGTAGGATAAGTAGAAAGAGTATCCTTACTAAAATAAACAAAAATTCAGTCTGGAGCCATATAAGGGTAAATGTAAAGTACGGTGGGTTTGAACAGTTGAACCCATAAGCTGATGTATTTTGGCATTTTATTTTCCTTCTGTAACTCTGAACCCATATAACAAAAAAGAGAATTGTTAGTCATTACTCAGATGTAAAAGTATGTCTAGAACTGCATATTCTCATCAAAAAAGAAATAAATTAATATTCCAGGAATCTCCTGGTACATCCATGTTATTTGCAATTACTATCTGTAGTGGGTTGAATAGTGCCCCACCACCATCCAAATTCATGTGACTTTATTTGGAATAAGGGTATTTTCAAATGTGGGTATTTGCAGATGTAATTAGGTATGGATCAAGATAAGACCACAGTGGATTAGGGGGTCCCTAAGTCCAATGAAAGTATCCTTATAAGAAAGAAAAAAGAAGAAGGCACAGAGAAGAAGGTGACATAAAGGTGGAGGCACAGATTGCAGTGATGTGTCTATAAGCCAAGGAAATCCAAAGATTGCCAGCATTCACCGGGAGCTAGGAGAGGCATGGGACATTTTCTTCTACATGAGAGCTTCTGGAGGAACCAACCCTGCCGATGCTTCAAGTTGAGATTTCTGGCTTCCAGAACTGTGAGAGAATAAATTTCTGTTGTTTTAAACCACTCGGGTTTGTGGTAATTTATTACAGTAGTCTCAGGAAACAAATACACTTACATCAAAACATCTCCAAATTGGTTAGTATGTTAGTGGTTCTGTAAACTGTGTGTTTATGTGCATGCCCAGCCCTGTGGAATAAAGGAATTCTTCTCGGGATCGAGCAAAACTATTTTCGCAGAGGACTGCCACGCCCCAAATTGTGCCTCTGCAATCCCACTAAAGCTAAGAGTGTGTTAAATGTTCAAGCAATTAAGATATCAAAAAGGGAAAATAAATTATACAGTATTTCTGGGAAAAGCTAACAATTCTACAGAGTAAGTTCCTTTTTGATGAGCAGCAATACTATAAAAACATTATTATAGAATCTTATGCTTAATATGATATTTTTCTCTAATTTTCAAAATTTGTAGTCCCATAATAAATAAGTTCCAAAGCCCAGGTTAACTGCCCATCCTAGGAAGAGGAACCAATAAAAGTAACATTTGACCACCTGAATCAACTCTCCATTTTTCCTTTTATTTCATAATTATATTCTCTCACATTCTGTTTTTACTTTAGATTTCAAGATTTTAATAGTAATATTAAATATCACTTAATAATCTTAATTCCTTCTCAGATGCCACTGTAATTGTCAGGCCTTTTCATTGGCTCATAAGTAGCTATGGCTTGTTTGTCCTACTAAATGTTAATGTCCTAGAGTGCAGTTCTGTGCAACTTTTTCTCTGCTCACAGTCCTCGAAATAGTGCTAGAAATCTCTGAGATGTGTTAGATGCTTATAACCTTGAGGTGAATTTGTTACACCAACAATAACATTGATGTCTCCACAGAAAGGGACTCAGTTTCAGAATTCTTCAACCGTGAAGGACTACAGAACAATATATTTTAGAATATTTGCATTCCTCTTAGTTCAAAATGAAATCCAAATGCAATTTGTTTCTACAGTGCTCTATAGCTATGCTGGTGGCTTTCCTTTCACCAAGGAACAGCTCTAGTTGGTCATATTTAACTGTGCTGGTGGAAGGCCAAGGAAAAGCTCTTCATTAACATATACTCAGTAATTACCAAAGGCACATAGACACATCTCATTTCTACCCTGCCATTGTGTTCACTGGCCTGGAAAATGGGATTGGGCCAAGTGGAACTGTCCCAAGCACATGCACTGTATATTCCTGGAAGGAGAATTTCACAGTGTGACAAGGAGTCTGTGTACCTTAGCAACCTTCCCATGGACAGTTTTTACAGAGGTCCTGGTCAAAACGATCAAGATAAGTTTACCATTATGCGTTGTCCCTGCTTTAAAATATCATAATTGCATTCAAGGTGTTCTTTCAATAAAATAATGCTTATAAATTAATAAATCTATAAATAATTTGAAATAGGAATTAACTTTCCTTTTCATATTATATTTTATGCATGAATCTAAGGCGGAAAAAAATCTTTGAGAAAATTTTCACACTCAAATCTTTATTCTACTAAACGAAAAGAGATAAGCAAGAGAAAAATAGCCTCAGTAAATTGCTGTGTGAATGAACAACAAAATGATGTCTATAGGATCATAATAAACTCCTTCTCTTAAATAAACTCTAGGTGGCTAGTGGTGGTAATGTTCCCCCATCATGTTTCCACTTAGGAAAGTGGAACTGGGCTATTTTGTTGGCTGCCTCCTATTGGCTCTCTCTTTCCCCTGGAGAATCTCCCATTTGGGGAGAGTCCCGCTCAGGCCAATTCAAGCATGCTGCAGGAGAGACACGAAGTTAAATATGTGTTACCACTTGTTCATTCTGTCGACAGATATTCAGTGCAGGACACTACATTTAGCCAAACAAAGATGAATAGGACTAGGCCCCCATCCTTGAGAAGCTCACAATCTATAGGACAAAACCTAATATATATTATACTTTTTTCTACAGGTCTCAGTGCCACAATACATGTATATACTTGGCACTATGGGAGCATGGTAGAGATGAACAAACAAAATGAAGCAATCATTTTATGCTGTGTGAAAGTTCATACATGTTTTTATCAAGGAGGTAAATTATACATATATAGATAGCTCATATGTCTAATTTACATTTTTAAATGTTGCTTTATACAATAACGATGTACAAATTAACAGGCACAAGCCTCTCAGCAACATCGTTTTTAAAGAAATTTCACTAGAAAAATGCATGTAACACAACAGTGTGGCATATTCACATATATTTTGGTAAGTAGATTTATTTAATGAGGACTTTTATTATAATTCAGGATACAGTTGCTCCTTGACTTCTGATGGGATCATAAATCGATTGTAAGTTGAAAATATCGTAATTTGAAAATGCATTTAATACACCTAACCTACCGAACATCATAGCTTAGCCTAGCCTACCTTAAATGTGCTCAGAACATTAACATGATCCTACAGTTATGTAATATCTAACACAAAGCCTATTACAATAAAGCATTGACAATCTTACATGATTTATCGAAAATGTACTGAAATTGAAAAACAGAATGGTGTATGGGTACTCGAAGTACAGTTTCTACTGAATGTACATTGCTCTCCCGCCACTGTAAAGCTGGACCGTCACAAGTCATAAGCCATCTGTACAGATATATGCAGCGAAACATGGCTTCCTCTTGCCCTCCTATTTTAACCACCAGGATATAAAAAGAAATAAGGAAGTGGCTTCATCATATCCATATTTAGGAAAGAGATTGGGGCAGGAATCCAGGCCTCACAGTCTCTTGAGCTAGCCTGGATGGTCAAACACAGGATTTTCTGGTTTGACCCTGAAAATAAGCCCCACTACCTGTGTCAGTCAGAAGAGCTATGTGTTGAAAGCTTAACCCAATGTTCTCGTATAATGAAAATGTTTTTGACATCACAAGCAGAGGATCTCATCTGAGGAATTAGCCAGCTGAAACATTTTTCCCTCTTAAACTGGCTGTGTATTAAAAAAGACTATAATGAATTTTTACTTTATCTTTCTTAACAGTTTAAGAATTCATTTACTTGTTCTCAGTTTAAAATTCTTTAAAATATCAGTTGTGAGTACAGATCTACAATTGCAGCCACTCTTCTGTTAGGAAGACTAGTACCAGGTGCACCTAAATAGATTAATCAGTAAAAGTCTTAGACAGGGACTCCAAAGAAAGTAATATGAGTTAGTATCAAGATACCAATTATTAGATTTTCTTTTTTTTTTTTTTTTTAGATTTAACTTACTATTAGTAAAACGGAGAATCCATTTCCGAAGAAACATATTTATAGGTCCTATCCCAAGTACTGCTAACTAGAATAAGAGAGAAGTCGAATCTATCTCTTTGGCTTTGGAGTCTCTAATATTTCTTTAAAATGTAATTATACATTTCAGTTTCTCTCTTCACTGCTCAAAGATGATACCATCTTGTTAGTTCCATTCAGCTAAAGATTATAATGAATAGATCCCAAAACTTATTAATATAGCTTAAAAGACAGGAAAGCAAGACTGGAAACTGAATTTTCAAAACCTACCTCACAATTCATGAAAACTCTTCTCTGCTTAGACTGTAAACCAACAGACTGTATCTAATCCATCAGTTACCTTGTCTTTGTGAATTAGTTTAAAAGTAGGTGGTAAATGATAACACATTTTAAATATAAAGCCAGCAGAGAGTCACATGGCGTTCTTTTATGAATCAAAGTTTTTACTTCTCCCTGTCCTATGTGTTACCGTAACCACTGAAGCGGCATATAGTATATAAGACACAGACAGACACTGCGCTAATCGGTCCCCACAGACCTGATGGTGCACTCTGCTGAAAAAGCAATTTTCATTTTGAACTCCAATACCCTTTAAGAGAACGCCAGTGCTTCAAAAATAATCATATCATGGTTTGAATGACTTAGAGCCTCCATTTCAATTATGTACACCCCTTTCCTACTCTGTCTCTCCTTCCCCCTTCCTTTGCCCTTAACTTTATGCTTGGAGAAGAAATTCCCTTCATTTTTTCCCCCCTGAAAATGAATACTAGAAAAAGGAATATTGTTATAGCAGACATTAAAGGCGATTTCTTTTTTTCAAATAGATTTTCTTCCAGAATAATATAACCATCCAAAGGGAAGGACTTTTAATCAGAGAACTCTATCTTGACACAGAAGAACTTTCCTTTTTGAATGGAAACTCATTCTATGGGAAAAGTCTGCATCAAAAATCAAACAAGGACTGTTGTTACAAAAAAAAACCCCGCCAGCAGTTTCAGGGTACCTTGCTGGTTCTTTTTTGGGTCTTTCTAAGAGGGTTCTAAAGAGGCTTTCGATTTTTTAAAGGGGGATCTCAAGGCAGTTACCTACTGGAATTCCTAATCTTTCACTACAGCTGCTGAGAAGAATGCTTCCAAATGGAACCACAGGCCTCCCTCTCTAGGAAATCATCCTGCAGATGAATAAAGTGCTGTAAAGAAAAAGCCCCATATTTTAACTGAAGAGTAAAATTGGTGTCAGGATTATTATTATTAGTGGATTATTCTTGGAATATTTTTGCAGGCTAACAAAAGATTTCAAAATAAAGAGAATACCTGCCAGGTAAGTTTGAAATTAAAACTGCTGCTAAAGTAAACCTAAGTAGAAATTAGGCTTTTAGATTTAAAAAAAAAAAAAAAGGTAAAAACAAAACAAAAAAATTGAATCAGAGATTAAATTCAGTTTTGTTCACTGAGCATCAGATATCATTCTTATAATATTCTTAGTTTTAATTTATTTCTATCAAATTTAACAGAAAGAACCTGCACTAATTCCTAGTTTTGTAACTAGTATATACCTGAAGCTTGGGGCTTTTAGTTCTAGATTTAGCAGAAAATGAATGCCTAAAAATTAAGTGTAGATAATTAAATGCTAGTCAGAGCTACTCTAAATTACAGCTATGCATACACAGAGTATAAAAATGCCAAAATAGTACACACCACAAAATTTGGTTGCCTCTTGCTCAACAGGCCTTAATCAGATTGGAAAAGCTAAATTGAAGAGCTTCTTTGTGAACATGCATTTCAATATACCATAATGTTTGTGAAATCTGAACATGGGAAAAGAGCATATCAATAGAAAGAAAATAATTCCCCATGAAAATTACACATTTACCATTTTTCAAGAACAAATTTAGCAAATATTACTGTATAATGATGCATAATTATAGAGACAAGCTCATAGGCAAAAAAATCCCCGAATTTATATAGAAGTTAAAAACAAAAACAAAACCTCTGTAACCCATTTTTTAATAGGTCCAGGTTGCCAGTTTACTTTAGCTTAGTTCAATCTATCCATTTTAGGTGACTGGTTTAGTAGAGAAACTCAGCATTTAAATTAGATGTTTTCTATTGATTTACTTGAATAAAACACAACTCTCTCACTACTTTCCCCCCCAAAACCTACATTCTCCTTTCTTTATGCAGGCCAGACCTCAAAATTTCTATACCTGGCACCACTATATCTGGCACAAGGAAATAATTATATAATCCAATATTAATTTATTATCATCATAAGTAATTATTAGTAGATCAGGGATTGGGGGGGGAAGACCATGTCACAATGCAGGGTAATATTATTACAATGACCTGAATATCAACAATGTTCTATTCCCAATATAGAACAAATCTTTGTGGTAGAAAGGGCTTCAGCATCAACACTATATCAACTGCCAAATTCAAAAGCTAAGGTGGTAGGGGGTGGGGTGGTCAAAAAGTGTGCCTAAAGTTATCACATAGAAAACGAATTTCATGTAATTCTCTGTATAAGATCCTGAAATTTTCAAATAAAAAATTGATTTTATTACACTTTTAACTTTGATCCTCTAATTTGATAAAACAAAAAAGACACATTTTAAAAAGAATGGGATAAAAATGCAAAAATGTAATAGCACAAAAATCAAGATATCAATGGTAACAAAATCATGTGAAGCTCTTTGTAGCTCTTTGAAACATTAATTTTATTATGCGATGTAATAATATGTCTTGGTACATTGCAGTCCAAAATAAATATGTAAATATCCATGTATAAGCATGTCCATGTATTAGCATTATCCATGTATTACATTTCTACAGGGATATATCTAATGAAAGAGTTGTATTTTTGAAATAATAAAGTACTACTATTATTATCTGAGTTAATTCTTACATGCATTTCATTCTCCATTTCAAGGATCAAGTGTCTGTCATAAGTACTCAATTCTAAGTTGCAGCATGAAAGCAGTAACAGATAATGCATAAATAAATGATTGTGACTGTGTTCCAATAAAACTTTATTTACAAAAACAGGTGGCCAGCCAAATTTGATCTTTGGGCAATAGTTTACCAAGCCCTGCTCTATTTCTATAAACTAGAAGGGACGCTAAGTTGAAAATTTTTTCTGTAAAGCATAACAAATTATTCACATTGTCACATTTCGATCCATATCAGAAAGAAACACTAGTACTCAAAAGAATTACAGTGAGCCTAATTTCTGTCTCAAATCTTACATTCAGAGAAGGAATTAGTTCAATTCATCTCATTTACATTGACCTTTCTGTTTTTTGAAGGCTTTATGCAAAGGTTGAAACTTCCATTCAACAAGCCATTAGCACTTTTGTTTATTTGCAATAATAAAATGATTTAAAATATGGGCAAAAACAAAAAAGAAAAATATGTGTGGCTTTAAAATCCTTTAGTTATAAGGGGCCGGCCCGTGGCTCACTTCGGTGATTGTGGTGCTGATAACACCAAGCCCACGGGTTCAGATCCCTATATAGCGATGGCCGGTTAGCTCACTTCAGAGAGCGTGGTGCTGACACCAAGTCAAGGGTTAAGATCCCCTTACTGGTCATCTTTTTTTAAAAAATCCTTTTAGTTATATAATGCACATAATAAATAATGGAAAATCAGCACAAATGGGTATTCAAAAGAGAGCAAAAATGCCCAGAAAACTACGGAGATCTGTCACCATATCACTGCATGAATTTCTACAGTTCAAAATCACTTGCCCTTTTAAAGTTACTGCAGTTCAATTGTGCCGATGGAAATTACACTGACTACTCATCCATTTACCCACATCCCCAGGAAACTGGATGCCAGTGAAAAATCAGAACGATAGGAGAGTAGACCAATGAACATACTTTGTGACAAGTATGCTCAACTCACACCTTAGGTCTTAGAGTCAATATTTGAATCTGAGCTGTACCGTGACTACCTTGACCGAGAGTGAATCACCAGAAATACACTACGGCAGTTATGGCCTAACCTTTAAGAGAACTGAAGCTTTCTACTTTCTTTGTCTTTAAATATTTGATCTTGGAGCCCTGAAACATCATGTAACAAGTCTGATTTCCCTGAGGCTCTCATGTTGTGAAGAAGCTCAACCTACACACTTGGAAAAGCTTGTGTAGGAAGAGGAAAAGAGAGAGAGCAAGAGATTGAGAGGGAGACATGACCACCTCCTAGTTTTCCAGCCACTGGCCATTCAGTCATTCCAGCTGAGGACCTAGACACAGAGACGAGCCATCCCCATTCTGTCCTGCCCAATACCTTGTCCCAGAAAATGAGATAAAAAATCTATTATTATAAATTGCTTTAAGCCAATGAGTTTTAAAGTGGTTTGCTATGCAATAATTGATAACCACAATTCTCTCTATATTCCTGTATGCTATTTACTTGCCAGAACAGTTATCATAATATAAAATTAATATTTAAAATTTATTTATTTACTTATTTAATGCCTATCAGTTTATGAAAAATCTATGACGGTAGAGGCAAAACCTGACTTAGACTTTCAGTATTGTTATAACACCTGACAGAACAAGTAAATATTTGTTAAAGGAAAGAAGAGAGAAAGGTGATCTGATTGTTAGTAATACTATCCCTTTTTCGTTAATCCAACATTTTACCATGCTTTTTACACAGGTGACACTCAAGTTGGTAGAAAAAGGATTAGAAAGTATTTTTTCATATTTAGTTAGTCTTTTTTCTAAATTACATGTATAGTACTTTCATCTACAGCTTTCAAAATGTCTTTTGTGAAAATGATTCCAAGAGTTACCAAAAAGGCAAATTTTATTTTATGGT
Organism: Galeopterus variegatus; assembly: GCF_000696425.1. Lineage (NCBI taxonomy): Eukaryota > Metazoa > Chordata > Mammalia > Dermoptera > Cynocephalidae > Galeopterus > Galeopterus variegatus. Next base: position 556 of record NW_007740367.1, on the reverse strand, counting down.
TATAAATTTAAAGATTTCTTACAATATCTTTAGCATTTTCTTATTTGTTACAATCAATCTTCCAAAATCACAAAGCAAAATCACAGGCTCAGTGACTGGAACATTACTATGAGCTACTCATTGCATCTAAAATGATTTTTTTACTTGTCAATACGTTTTTCTTATTTTTTGTTCTCATTCTTATACCAATAAGCAAGTGGAAATCAAGGGGTCACTTCCCAATAGACTTCTCCTGATAAAAGCCTACTCCATTATCTCACAAATATGAACTCCACATTTAGAACTGGAATTCCTCTAGGTAGATTTTATAATATTAGCACAGAAAGTTTGGAGAGAGTGCTACCACATTAACATGTTTCTACATTCTGCTTTAGAGAAAACTAGAGCCAAGTCAAGAGAACAAAAGGCAGCTGCTATAAAAGTTTAGCGAAGGTAAATCTCGGTATTTTTCATATTGTAAAAAATGAGGTCCAATGGCAAGTTCAAGAGTCCAGTTCTTTAATAAGGATTGAGATTAACTAGTTCATTTTACCATTTAAAAAAAAAAAAAAAAAAC
>NW_007740366.1:26663-30544 GCF_000696425.1 Galeopterus variegatus | reverse complement strand
TTGCTAGGGTGGGAGAGATTGTAATATTCAATGATGATAAATAAAAAGACAAGTAAAGTTGTAGGTGGCTACAAATGCACAGTTTTATCTCCTCCGGCATAATCCCTGCATGTGTATTTCACTTTTTACTCTTGGGCCTCACACACATTGTCACCATTTCTTTGTATGAAGTCTCTCTCCCTTTTATTTATAAATGTCGCTAAGTTGATTTTTGAGATCAGCAGTTGGTCAGCATTTTTGGAGAGAGTATTTATCAACAATGATGTTAGTGTTTTCTAGAGATAAAAAAGTATTCTATTCTCTTTAAAACTTTACGTAGTAATTAAAGATGGCCACAAATTCGCTGCAGCTCTTCTCATCTAGAGATGAAGTCTATTTCTCTCCCCCTTGAATTGGGCTGGATTTGTGACTTGCATTAACTGGTAGAATGTAGTGAAAGTGAGAATGTGCCAGTTCTGTGTCCAGACCATCAGAGGTCTGGCAGCTTCCAAATGGAAGCATTCTCTTGGAATCCTAGGATACTATGTAGAGAATATGGCTACCTTGCTTAAAAGATCATGAGGTCCGAGAGAGGTGGCCAGGACATTTCCAGCTGTTCTCACCAGATCATGAGGTCCGAGAGAGGTGGCCAGCACATTTCCAGCTGTTCTCACCGTCCTAGCCAAGGTGACAGACATGTGAATAAGCCATTTTAGATTTCCAGCCATAGTCAATGACACCAGATGACTGCAGCCACATGAGTGACATCAAGTGAGACCAGGAGAAGAACCGCTCAGCTGAGCCCAGCCTAGATTGTGGAACTATGGTCAGATAAATGGTTGTGGTTCTACACCACTGAGTTTTGAGGTGGTTTATTACACAGCAGCAGATAACTGGAACACTCAAGAACCCATTTGCGATTACTTAAGTTAGCCTTAAAATGATTTCTCAAATGATGTATTTATCAGCAATGGGTCTGCCAACACCTAATTCATGTAAAATATTCATTATAATTAAAAATCCTTCTTGTCAGACACATTTCATAGTTTGCTCTTACACGCCTTTGGATGGTTTCTTTATTTTCCCACTGCTCTGTTCAATAGCTCTCTTTTAAGCTTTTTTCAATGCTTCAAGAATGCTTTTCTGGAATTTACAACTTAGCCATAAGACTTTGATTTAGGCTGTACCTTGATACCTAGCATTTTCATATTTATCTTGTAATAGGCTCAGAGAAGTGCATATCAACCTTATGCCTTTTTCAATATATGCTTTGTCAATAGAGCAGCTTTCAGTGTCCGAAGCATGTGAAAACAGCTGAGTTTCATAGAATCATGGATCTATTTGCTACTTAACTTTTCCATCATAGTTCAGCTCCTTCTATCAGGTAAGTTAAGTTGGAAATTTCGATGAAGAAGCAAGTTATGAATGATAGGATTTTCCAAAGTGAGCATGCAATGTCTTCTTAGAAACTAGCTTAAAAATGGCTTTACAATTCTTGGCCCACATCTATTCCAGGAGAATAAAATGGTTCTGGTTGATGAAGAGAGAGAAGACCTCACAAAGACAACTTGTTCAGAGGCAACTGTGCTGGTGGGACTTCTGGCGGAGGGAAGGGTAGGAGAGATTTCACTCTGCTTTTTAGAAACTCATTGGTTAACTCTTAGCCTGACTGTCAGCCACTTTGAAAGAGATCCTCCCCACTTGGGAAGATTTCCAGGCGTGGGGCTCCAGAGTTAGGAGATGTGGGTGTCTTCACAGAGTGAATGTCAGCAGCAGGCAGTCAGAAAAGTCACTCTGTGCTCTGTGCATGCCAGGGCCTTGGGCCTAACCAAAGCTAGGGGGACTCAAAAGAACCTGGGAGAGAGAGTCAGCATTGACGACTGTAGCCCAGAGAGCACTAAGGCAGCTTCTGCCAGTCCCGGTCAGTTTAGAACTTTTTTGCATCTCCTTCTTCCCCTTTTTCTGCCCCTGGCTGGGACAGAATCAGCTGCCAGTGGGGATGAGGCGAGAAGAAAGAGAGAGAACAGTTATCTCCTTCTCTCACAGGGATGGCAAGCAGACAGCTGACCGCAGCTGGAAAGAGGAAAGTTTTCATTTAAGTCAAGTGAAGCATTTTGCTTATGACTAGACCAAAGACACTTTTACCTGGCTTGAGACTATGCTTTTGACTCACAGTGACTGTTTTTTTTCTTTTTTCCCCAGCAAGTCGATTTTAATTCTGCTATTATTTTGTGTATGGTGGGTAAATTTATTTATTGTTTGTTTGTTTATTTGTTTTTATTGGAAAAAGTGCATTAAACATATCTGTGGGATACAGACTTAAATATAAATATCTATGTAAAATGTATGATGATCAAATCAGGATAATTAGTGTGATGGTCACTACAGATCATGATCATTCCTTGTGTCCATTATGCAATTTGTTGCTAACACCCCTCTTCCTCACCCTTTCACACCTCTAGTAACCACATTTCTGTTCTCTCCTTCTGAAAGGTCAAAGTATTGTTGTGATTGTTTGTTTCTGTCTGTCTGTCTCTGTCTCTCTTTCTTTTGCTCCCACTTATGAGTGAGGACATATGAAATTCCTGTTCTGTGCCTGGCTTATTTCATTTAACATAATTTTCTCTAAGCTGATCCATGTAGCTGTGTATGGTAGAATTTCATTCATTTTTATGGCTGAGTAGTATTCTATTGTGTATATATACCACAGTTTCCTTATCGAGTCATCTTTTGATGGGTATTTAGGTTGATTCCATATCTTGGCTATTTTAAATACAGCTGTGATAAACATGGTTCTGCAGGTGTCCCTCTGACATGATTTCCATTCCTTTGGGTATATACCCAGTAGTGGGATTGCTGAATTTTATGGTAGTTCAATCGGTAGTCGTTTGAGAAACTTCCGTTCTGTTTTCCATAATGACTACACATTTACAGTCCCACCAACAGTGTAAAACCGTCTCCCTTTCTCTGCATCCTCACTAGCATTTGTTATTCTCAGGCTTTTTGATAACAGCCAATCTAACTGGGGTGAGAAGATACCTCAATGTGGTTTGGTTTACATTTCCCTGATGATTAGTGAGGTCGAGCATTTTTTCACATACTTGTTAGCTATTTGTATGTCTTCTTTTGAGAAAGGACTGTTCATCTCCTTTGCCCATTTTTGTTTGTTTGTTTGTTGGCAGCTGGTCAGTGTGGGGAACTGAATCCTTGACCTTGGCCATTCTAACCAACTGTGCTGACTGACGAGCCCCTTTGCCCATTTTTTATTAGGATTATCATTTCTTTTTCTGTTAAGTTATTTGAGTTTCCTGTATATTCTGGATGTTAATGCCCTGTCAGATACATGGTTTGCAAATATTTTCCCTGATTTTGTAGTTTGTCTATTCACTCTGTTAATTGGTCTTTTTGCTGTGCAGAAGCTTTTTAGTCTGATATAATCCCATATGTTTATTTTTTCTTTTGTTGCCCGTGTTTTGAGGTCTTATTCATAAAATCTTTGCCCAGTCCTACATACTGAAGTGCTTTTCCCATGTTTTCTTCTAGGAGTTTTATAGTTTCAGGTTTTATATTTAAGTCTTTAATCCATTTTGAGTTGATTTTGGTATATGGCTAGACTATGCTGTTATGTTTACTATAGCTTTGCAGTATAATTCAAAGTCAGATAGGATGCCTCCAAGTTTATTTATTTTTTTGGTCAGGATTACTTTGTCTATTCAAGGTCTTTTGTTGTTGTTAATTTTTGCATTGTTTTTTCTAATTCTGTGAAGAATGTCATTGATATTTTGATGGGGTTAGCATTGAATCTGTAGGTCGCTTTGGTCAGTATGGACATTTTCACAATACAATCCACAAACAAGGAATGTCTTTCCATCTTTTTGTATCCTCTCTAATTTCTTTCAGCA
>NW_007740366.1:23892-26007 GCF_000696425.1 Galeopterus variegatus | reverse complement strand
CGGACATTTTCACAATGTTAATTCTTACAATCCACAAACAAGGAATGTCTTTCCATCTTTTTGTATCCTCTCTAATTTCTTTCAGCAGTATTTTGTAGTTCTCATTGTAGAGGTCTTTCATCCCCTTGACTAAATTTATTCCTAGGTGTCTTGTTCTTTTGGTAGCTCTTGTGAATAAGCTTGCTTTCTTGATTTCGTTTTCTCTTTGTTAGTTGTTGGCGTATGAAAACACCACTGATTTTTGTGTATTGATTTTGTATGCTGCAACTTTACTGAATTTGTTTATCAGCTCTAGTTTTTTGGCAGAGTTCATAGATTTCTCTAAGTATGAGATCATGTCATCTGCGAACGGGGGCAATTTGACTTCATCTTTCCCATTTGGATACCCTTTATTTCTTTCTCTTGCCTGATTGCTCGCTGTAACTAATACTTCCAATATGGTGTTGGATAGGAGTGGTGAGAGTGGGCATCCTTGTGTTGTTCCTATTCTTAAAGGGAAAGCTTTCAGTTTGTCCCCATTCTGGATGATATCAGGAGTGGATCTGTCATACATGGCTTTTATTGTGTTGAGACACTTTCCTTCTATAGCTAATTTGTTGACAGTCTTTATCATGTTGAATTCTGTCAAATGCTTTTTCTGCATCTATTGAGGTAATCACATAGTTTTGGCCCTTGATTTTGTTGATATGGAGTATCACATTTATTAATTTGTGTATGTTGAATCATCCTTGCATCCTTGTTGTGTGTTTGTCTGACTTTGGTATCAGGGTGATGTTGGCGTCTTAGAATGAGTTTGAGAGAATGGACTTTGCTTCAATTTTTTTGGAATAGTTTGAAAAGGATTGGTATTCATTCTTCTTTAAAAATTTGGTAGAATTCAGCAGTAAAGCCATCTGGTCCTGGGCTTTTCTTAGTTGGGAGACTGCTGATTNTGAATCATCCTTGCATCCTTGTTGTGTGTTTGTCTGACTTTGGTATCAGGGTGATGTTGGCATCTTAGAATGAGTTTGAGAGAATGGACTTTGCTTCAATTTTTTTGGAATAGTTTGAAAAGGATTGGTATTCATTCTTCTTTAAAAATTTGATAGAATTCAGCAGTAAAGCCATCTGGTCCTGGGCTTTTCTTAGTTGGGAGACTGCTGATTACTTCCTTAATCTCATTGCTCCTTATTGGTCTGTTCATGTTTCTATTTCTACTTGATTCAGGCTTGGTAGTTTGTATGTGCCCAGAAATATATCCATTTCTTCCCAGGTTTTTACATTTGTTGGTGTATAGTTGTTCATAGCAGTTGGTAATGATTCTTTGTATTTATGTGGTATTGTAATGTCTCCACTTTCATTTCTGATTTTTATTATTTCAGACTTCTCTCTTCTTTTTTTAGTTAGTCTAGGCAATGGCTTATCTATTTTGTTTATCTTCTCAAAAATCAACTTTTTGTTTCATTGATCTTTTGTATCATTCTTTTGGTCTCTATTTCATTTAGTTCTGTTCTGATCTTATTGTTTAATTTCCATGTATTTGTATACTTTCTAAAGTTTTGTATAATTTCAATAGTTTCTAATTATAATAAATTGTGGTCTGAAGGTATACTTGATATGATTTCAAACTTTTTAAATTTGTGGCTTAACATGTGTCTCTCCTGGAGAATGATTCATGTGCTGAAGAGAAGAATATGTATTCTGCACATGTTGGATGAAATGTTCTGTATACGTCTGTCAAGTCAATTTGGTCTAAAGTGCTGTTTAAATCCAATATTTCTCTGCTAATTCTTTGTCAAGATGATCTGTCCAGTGCTGAGAGTGGCATGTTAAAGTCCCCAACTATTACTGTGTTGGAGTCTATCTCCACCCTTAGATCCCAAAATGGTTGCTCTTTATTTCTGGGTGCTCCAATGTTGGGTGCATATATATTTATGATTGTTATATCTTCTTGCTGCATTAATACTTTTATCATCACATAATGTCCTTTTTTTGTCTTTTTTTATAGTTCTTGGTTTGAAGTCTATTTTATCTGATATAAGTATGGCAACTCCTGTTTTTGGTTTCCATTTGCATAGAATGTCTTTTTTTTATCCCTTCACTGTTAGTCTGTATGTATCTTTAATGGTAAAGTGA
>NW_007740366.1:13924-23496 GCF_000696425.1 Galeopterus variegatus | reverse complement strand
CTGTCCAGTGCTGAGAGTGGCATGTTAAAGTCCCCAACTATTACTGTGTTGGAGTCTATCTCCACCCTTAGATCCCAAAATGGTTGCTCTTTATTTCTGGGTGCTCCAATGTTGGGTGCATATATATTTATGATTGTTATATCTTCTTGCTGCATTAATACTTTTATCATCACATAATGTCCTTTTTTTGTCTTTTTTTATAGTTCTTGGTTTGAAGTCTATTTTATCTGATATAAGTATGGCAACTCCTGTTTTTGGTTTCCATTTGCATAGAATGTCTTTTTTTTATCCCTTCACTGTTAGTCTGTATGTATCTTTAATGGTAAAGTGAGTTTCTGGTAGGCAGCATATACTCAGGTCTACTTTTTTTAATCCTTTCAGCCAATCTATATCTTTTAAGTGGGGAATTTAATACATTTGCATTCAGAATTGTTATTAAAAGGTATTGACTTATTCCTGCCATTTAAAAAATTTCCTTGTGGATGTTTTATATTTCTTTTGCTTCTTTCTTTTCTGTTTATTGTTTATCTTTGCTGTTTGTTTGGTAATGACAAGATACATTTTCTTTCTCTTTTTCATTTGCTTATGTGTTCTACTAGTGGTTTTTATTCTTTCTCATATATTTATGGTGATCTATATAACTCCGTTGATTACAGATTTAGGACTCCCTTGAGGATTTGTTGAAGAGCCGATCTTATGGTTATGAATTCCTGTAGTTTTTGTTTGGGTAAGATACTATTTCTCTTTCATTTCTGAAAGAAATCTTTGCTGTGTATAGTATTCTTGGTTGGCAGGTTTTTTCTTTTAGCACTTTGAGTATGTCATCCTAGTCTGTTCTGGCCTGCAGGGTTTCTGTTGAGAAGTCTGCTGTTTATCTGATGGGGGTTTCCTTATAGGTGATTTGATGCTTTTCTCTTGCTGTTTTTGGAATTCTTTCTTTGTCTTTGACTTTTGACAATTTGACTATAATGTGTCTCAGGGATGTCCTTTTTGGCTTGAATCTGTCTGGAGATCTTTGAGCTTCTTGGATCTGTATGACCATATCTCTCCCAATGCTTGGGAAGTTTTTGACTATTATTTTATTAAATAGACTTTCAATGCCTTTTCCTTTCTCTTCCCCTTCCAGTATACCTATACTATGGATGTTTGCATGCTTAAGATTATCAGAAAGATCTTGTAGGTTTTCTTCATTTTTAAAAATTCTGTTTATCTTTTTTTGGGGGGTGTGTCCAAATTTGTTAATTCAAAAAGCCTTTCTTCTAGTTCAGAAATTCTTTCTTCCACTTGTTCTAGCCTGCTGTTTGTGCTATTGATAGTATTTTTTATTTTGTTGAATGAATTTTTCAGTTCCAGATTTTCTGCTTGGCTCTTTTATATTGTTTCTATCTCTTTGTTGAATTTCTCATACATGTCCTGAGTTTTTTTTTCTATTTTTTTACTCCATTGTGATTTCTATCTATTTTTTCATCCATCATGATGAGTTTCCTTTGCATTGCCATTTGGGATTCTTCATCAGGTAATTTGCCAGTTTCCTGTGATTTGGGGTCTGGTATTGATGGTTTGTAGTCTTCCTTTGGAGGAGTCAGATTTCATGTTGTTTTTTTCATGCTTCTTATATCTCTTTGTTGTTGTCTGGGCATCTGGTGGTGTAGTCACTTCTTTTAATTTTAGGAGTGATTTTTGAAGTGAGAGACTCTTTCCTATATAATTATTCTATGTTGATAGTCAGGTTGGGCATTTTAAGTTTGGATCTGGGTAGGTTAAGTTTGGAGCATGGTAGTGCAGCCTTCATGCAATTTCTTCAACTGTATTCAATCTTGGGTTGTCTGTGGGTGCCTTTATGGCCCAGGCTGAGGGGCCTTTGGCAGTTTCTTGTTGGGGTGGGTGTCCCTGGGGAGCGCTGTTGTGGATGTGTGCCAGGCTGCTCTGCAGAGGCCTGCTGTGGAGGGTTAGAGCCCCTGCCTGGTCTACTGCTGGTCAGTGAACAGGTGTATACTGGTTTAGTAGGTCCTGGCAGCTCTGTAGAGGGCCACTGCTTCAGCTGTTGAGCCTGGAGCAAGTCTGTGTGGATTCTGCAGGACCCAGTGGCTCTCTAGAGAAGTGCTTTAGGAGGGAAAGCTGTTACCCAATCAGCTGTTGGTCTGGGAGTAGGTGTACACAGGTACTTCAGGTCCTGACAGCTCTGTGGAGGGCTGCAGGAGAGGAGTGGCCTCTGTTGGGCTGGTTGTTAATGAGGGCACCTGTGGGCTCAGCAGGTCAATGGGTTGTGCAGGGCTGGTGCACGTGATGTGGGAAATAACTGCTTACTGGTGGCTTCCCTGACCACCTGGTCTGCCTGCCCTTTTAGGAAGAAGGGGAGGGAGTGTCGCATGGGCTCAGACAACAGGGTCTCCATTCCTTTGTCTGGTGGTGCTTTGCATTGCTTCGCCCCCCACAGATTTGTCACCCCACTTCTCCTGGGTGATGGAGATGCAAAGGATTACTCAAAGCCCATCTCTACTGAGCAGTGACAGGCCCCAAAGTGGTCAATCTCCCGCGGGAACCCTCAAGAGAGAGGGATCCCTTCCTTGGGAAATTAATGCCAAATTGGGGTTCTCTCCCTGCGTTTATTTTCCAGACCAGGAAGTTACAGGAAGAGACATAGGTGGGGTTATAGTTTAACAGTATAGGCTGGTAACTTTCAGTGAAACAAGCCAGATGACATTCCAGTAAGGCAATTAAGTGGTCCTATCAACAACAGTTTGATCTCAGCAAACATTCCTTCTTAATAGCAATTTTTCAGTATCTTTACATATTAATCAGTAACTAGACTGTCTTTGAGCCAGCAACCTTGCTGTGCCACAATCCTTATCTTGCAATAGAGACTTACAGCCTGAGGGAAATTTTCAAAATTAAGTGGTCCTATCAACAACAGTTTGATCTCAGCAAACATTCCTTCTTAATAGCAATTTCTCAGTATCTTTACATATTAATCAGTAACTAGACTGTCTTTGAGCCAGCAACCTGCTGTGCCACAATCCTTATCTTGCAATAGAGACTTACAGCCTGAGGGAAATTTTCAATCCTCCACAAGGTCAATATTTGAACCTGCAAGGCTTTGGAAAACCAGGCCCTGTGAAGTACATATGCTTTTTAGTATATTCCACAGTCTGGCCTAGGCTCCAGGCAGCCAGAGATATGGTCATGCCAGTGCCCGTGTGTGACCATGTGGAGGGTCAGGGTGGGGAGAGGTGAGGCTACTGCTGGGCTGGCTGTGGGGTGGTGTGGGTACCTGTGGGATCAGTGGGTCTGTGGGCCATTCAGGGCAGACTGCAAGTGTGGGAAAATGCCACATCTTGATGGCTTTTCCACTTAGCTGGTCTGCCTGCTTGCCTGGAGTGGGGGTAATGCTTGGGTTCAGATGCGGGGATCTTGGCCTTTCTGTCTGCCCTAGGCCCTAGGCATCCAGGGCTATGGTCCTGCGGGTGCTAGTATGAAGGTGGTAGAATGCAGGCAGTGCCTCCGGACAAAGGGAGTCAGTCTCACTGGGTGTGGGGCAGGTGCAATCCCACCATGGGTTTGGCTCCAGGATGGCTCTGCATCAAAGCTGCTCAGAGCAAGAGGAGTTTTTCTCTCCTTGGGCTTCCACTATATGACTGCACAGCTATAGTAACTCCCATCTACTCTCCAACTGAGCCTGGGTCCCCAAAAGACTGGGGGACTCTTGTGATGTGGTCACTGGCATTTGTGGTGGGTGTGGAAATAGCTGGGGTCTTTTCCAGCTCAACTTCTCTCTCCCTGGTTCTTGGCCAGTCCCTGCAGGAAGACAGAGGTCGGATGCCTGCTCTGCTTTCTATGGTACTGTTCCCGTCTTCTGTGCTTCACAAAGATCTCATCACTCTCCGGCTGCTCTGCAGTGCATTTCCTCAGTCATTCTGGTCAAAATGTATATATTTTTGCCTGTTGTTTTAGTCTCTTTTTGTGGTGGGTGGAGGGGTCTAGCACCCGATATCTCTAGTCAGCCATCTTGGGAAAAAACCAAAACAAAACTGTAGGATATTACCGAAGATGGACTAGGAAAGCCTTGGGAGTCAGAGCAGAGGAAGGACTATTTCCACTGAATGTATTTTAAGGGGGCAGAGGGAGACAAAATACAATTGCTTTGTGATTACATTCCATTTAATCAGATGTATTGTAGTTAGTCCATATACTGTTTACATCCATTCAATGGGGCCTTTTTAAGAATCACTGGTTTAAAGTAGTCATAATCTTATATCCTTTCACAGCAACACAACTTTATTTATTTTCCACTTCTCTACTTTTCAAAAAATATAATGACTGCAGGGAGTAGAGAACTTTGAAACTATTTGAACAATAAGTATTTTTAAGAAGCAACTATTGTTTATTAATATTAAATAACATGCTAACATTTTTCTTGGGATGACCTTGGTTGTAATTCATCATGATCTCATAGCCTGCCTTTTTAACTGATGCAGTTTATTGGTACATTATAGTCAGAGATAAAATCTGATTTTATGCATTTTGTATCATAAAATGGTAAATAGTATATAAGGTCACATAGACAAGAGAAGCTTATCATCTTTTCAAAGTATTTAGTAGGGGCCGTCTATTGGTTTCTAATCAAAATGTGACTATAACTATAATAATAAAACTTTATGAATACACACACTTTCCATACAGATAAGAAATAATGCAATCAAGAAAGGTAACTGATAAAATTCTTTTAATTTTTATATGAACACTAGAAATAATATTCATGAATATTGATTTTTCTCCAAGAATTTCTTAATTTTTGCCCAAGATGTATTTTTTTTTACTTACAAGAAGAAATGAGTTGCAGCAAGGGTAATTGACTTGCCCAAAGTTAGATACCAAATCAATGAATGAAAACCCAGAATCTCTGCCTGAAAGCCTCAAACCAGCAGACTAAATGCAAGGTCTTGATAAAACATAAGGCAGCAACATAGCTTCTATGGAAAATGGGAAAGGAGGTGTGTACCTCATGGGTGAACTGTTTGGTCTTTGTTATTTTCTTCTTTTTCAGCTTATTTGAATCTTTATGGAGCTCTAAAAATAGATATCTTTGATATGTATTAACAAAATAGTCTCTAGATACATGTTTTGGCATACTGTGCTTTCCTTACATTGTTCATAATTGAGGTATAGAAGTTATCCTGAACTTTGCAGAAATAAAAGAAACAAAACAAAAGAAAACAAAAAACATCTCTTCGGAGTAAAGCACACAGGTTGACTTCACAAAGAGGATGTTTTAAAACAAATGGAAAATATGCAGAAAATGGAAATAGTGAGGCAAATAGTTCTCAAAGGATAATTTTAGAAACATCATGAGCAAAGTTATCTGTGGGCAGGCAGGAAAATATTTGGGTCCTAATCTTGATTCTTTAAACATCTATGGCTGCATAACAAATTAATCTAATATTAAGTGATTTAAAACATTTATGATGTCCTGGTTTCTGCCAATCAGGAATAGATGTGCAGCTTAGCTGAGTTCTTGGTCTCATGGTCTTTCACAAAGTTACAATCAAAGTATTGGCTAGGGCTGTGGTCTTATCTGAAGGCTTGACTGAGGAAAGATCAGCTTCCGAATTCACTCGTGTGGTTGTCAGCAAAGTTCAATTCCTTGCAAGCTGTTGAACTGAGGACCTCAGTTTCTCCCTGGCTGTCGGCCAGAGGCCTTTCGCAGTTCCTTCCCACAAAGGCCTTTCCAGTGGGAACTCATAACATGGCAGCTGGCTTCCAACAGAGTCAAGTGAGAAAATTAGTGAGGGCAAGCAAAAGAGAATACATAAGACAGAAGCCAAAGTCTTTTTGTAACCTTATCCCAATAGTAACACTCCATCAGTTTTGCAGTATTTTATTAGTTAGAAATGAGTTACTAGGTCCAGCCTATACTTATGTGGGGAGAAGGGGTTTACACAAAGGTATTATAAAGAAATAACACACACTGAATTGTTTTTCCTATACTCCTACTCAGTAACAATCAACACAGTGGACAGACTTTTGTGATCAAGTATGTGGGAATTTCTCCCCACCAACGACAAGCAATTTTGCAGTGAACACCAGCTGGGTGTCCTCTAATTCAATTCCAACACTATTTACCTGCAGACAGCATCAGATCCCACAGTGAGGCTCAGTCCCGGAAGACTGCTCTTCACTTCAGATGCCAGCTGTAAGCCTCCAGTTACTGTATTCATGTTTCTGACTAAACCGCAATAAACTGGGGTTTCCACAGCCCCCTCTTCCCTCTTTATGCTCAATAAATTGGCTTGAGTTGCTCAAAGAACTCAGAGAAACACTTACATTTACCAGTTTATTATAAAAGACATTACAAGGGATGCAGATGAAGACATGCATCAGGAGAGGTGTGGGAGAAGGCGTGTGGTGCTTCTATGCCCTCCCTGGGCACACCACCCTCCAGGAACTGCCACGTGTTTGGCTATCCAGAAGTTCCCTGAACCATGTGCCTTGAGTTTTTATGGAAGTTTCATTAAGTAGGTATTACTGAAACATGGACAACCATGTGAAAATGTGATAGTACAAAAATAGCACAATGTAAAACTAACAGACTGGGTGGAGAAACCCAACAAGTCCCGTTTGTTCACATTCTTCTCAGCCTCTCTCTGCAGCATTCTTTCCTGCTGGGTATGGGGTGGGACCCCATCTCAAATGGGGATTTTATGACCTACAATCAAATAAGGTAGGTCAGATAATTTCTTTATGGGCCAATTCCAAGACAGAAAGGTGGTGAAAGGTTAGAACAAGCCAGTAACCATAGATAATAATGATAACACACATACCGTAATGTCACAGTCATGAGTAGCAGGAGGCGAGGACCATGGGGAGCTGCCTACGATGCTTAATTTTGCAAATTGATGAGTTTTTTGAGTTCAGGTAAGTCACCTCATACAGGAATGCTACCTTCTCCAACTATGAAAGGAGGGATTTGGAGAAGATGATTCCTAAATTTATTTCAATTTTTCTAGTTCCTTTTTTCTTATTACCAGTTTAGTGAAAAAACAAAACAGATATATGTTGAAGAATGACAACATGGTAGATGCTGTGGTGGGTTCTGTGAGGACACAGCCATTTTTCTTGCCCTCAGAGTCTCTTAACATAGCATTCCACCTCACCACACTGGGGACTCTGACTCCACAGTATGAAAGGAGGGATTTGGAGAAGATGATTCCTAAATTTATTTCAATTTTTCTAGTTCCTTTCTTCTTATTACCAGTTTAGTGAAAAAACAAAACAGATATATGTCAAAGAATGACAACATGGTAGATGCCGTGCTGGGTTCTGTGAGGACACAGCCATTTTTCTTGCCCTCAGAGTCTCTTAACATAGTAACTCCACCTCACCACACTGGGGACTCTGACTCCACAGTTTAAACCTGAAGCTAAACACAATGTCTTCATCTAGCACATGCCCTGGGACATTCTGGTTCATTTAGAAACACTTTGTTGCAGTGATATGAGACAAATTTTATGACTCTTACTAGATGAATACAGCAGGGATCAAATAATCCAGGTGTATCTTGCTTTCTAGAACAAATACATTTTTGAAAATATTGAACAGACGTAAAGTTAATTATTCAAGCTAGAACTTTATTAATACTGAAAATGCTTTGCTCTAATTTTAAACGAAGTTGGAAAACATGGAGAGTTTCATAATCTGTGTGTTCTTAAAGGAGAGGGACAAAGAGCAAGAGACAAAATGAGCCTGTGGAAGACTCAGAGGTGGGGAGGAAATTCCTGAGGGCTGTCATTTATAATTCTTTATTATTCAAGCTAGAACTTTATTAATACTGAAAATGCTTTGCTCTAATTTTAAACGAAGTTGAAAAACATGGAGAGTTTCATAATCTGTGTCTTCTTAAAGGAGAGGGACAAAGAGCAAGAGACAAAATGAGCCTGTGGAAGACTCAGAGGTGGGGAGGAAATTCCTGAGGTCTGTCATTTATAATTCCTATGCCTTTTACTTACTCTTACCCATCTCGATGAGTGGAATCCCAGCCATTTTTATTTCTTTAGTCTTTTTTTCCCCATCCATACAGAAAAGCTACCACCTCTAAGAACTATAGATTTTTATCTTTGGGCCATTTCTGCATTCATGGTTCTTGATTAGATTGTCAGGATACACTTGGTCCAGAGACTACTGGAGAGAAAAGGACAGCCTGAGAAGCCGCAGGAGTAGTGGCAGCTGTGCCACCAGGGAACCCAGACAGCAATAATAAATGCTCACTTAGTGTGTGCCAAGCACTGTACATACACCATCTCATTTATTTCTCATAAAATAACCCAAATATGTAGGTGCCAATATTATATACAGATGAGCAAATGCAGACTTAGAGAGATTAGCAACTGAGTCAGGTTTAAAAACCAAGGTCTTAAAGAAGGAAATAGTCACTAATACTATAATAGCAGGGGACCTGAACATCCCACTATCAATATTGGACAGATCATCTAGGCAAAGAATCAGCAAAGAAGCACAAGATCTAAACAATATTCTAGACCAATTGGACTTGGCAGATATCTACAGAATATTCCATCCAACAACATTAAAATATTCATTCTTCTCATCAGCACATGGATCACTTTCCAGGATAGACCACATGTTAGGTCACAAAGCAAGTCTCAATGAATTAAAAAAAATTGGAATTGTCCCATGTAGTTTTTCAGATCGTGATGGATTAAAATCAGAAATCAATAACAAACATAATTCGAGAAACTATACAAACACAGGGAAATTAAACAGCATTCTACTTAATGACATATGGGTCCAAGAAGAAATCAAACAGAAAATCAAAAAATTTATTGAAACTAATGAAAACAATGATACATCATACCAAAACCTGTGGGATACTGCAAAAGCAGTACTAAGGGGGAAATTTATAGCATTAAATGCTTACTTCAGAAGAAAGAAAAGATGGCAAGTGAACAACCTAATACTTCACCTTAAAGAACTAGAAAAACAAGAACAATCCAATCCAAAGTTAGCAGATGGAAAGAAATCATTAAGATCAGAGCAGAACTTAATAAAATCAAAACTAAAAAATGATACAAAAGATCAATGAATCAAAAAGTTGGTTTTTTGAAAAGATAAATAAAGTTGACAGACCATTACCATGGCTAACAAAAAAAGAAGAGAGAAGACCCAAATAACAAAAATTAGAAATGGAAAAGGTGACATTACAACTGATAACTCAGAAATACAGGAAATCATTAGAGACTACTATAAACAACTATATGCCAACAAATTTGAAAATCTGGAGGAAATGGATAAATTTCTGGACACACACAAACTACCAAAACTGAGCCAAGAAGGTGTAGAAAATCTGAACAGACCAATAACAATAAAAGATATTGAAGCTGTTATCAGAAAGCTCCCAACAAAGAAAAGCCCAGGACTAGATGGATTCACAGCAGAATTCTACCAAATCTTCAAATAGGAATTTATACCAGTTCTCCACAAACTATTCCAAAGGAGTGAAACAGACACCATTCTCCCAAACCCATTCTTTGAGGCAAACATCACCCTGATACAAAAACCAG
>NW_007740366.1:6961-13335 GCF_000696425.1 Galeopterus variegatus | reverse complement strand
CTTTTTGCAGATGATATGATCCTATATATTGAACAGCCTTAAACTTCTATTTAAAAAAACTCCTAGAGTTGATAAATGATTTCAGCAAAGTTGCAGGATACAAAATCAACACACAAAAATCAGTAGCATTTCTATTCTCCAATAGTGAACATGCAGAAAGAGAAACCAAGAAAGCTTGCCCATTTAAAATAGCCACCAAAAAAATAGAATGCTTAGGAACTGAGTTAACCAAGGATGTGAAAAATCTCTATGAAGAGAACTACAAACCACTGTTGAGAGAAATTAAAGAGGACACAAGAAGATGGAAAGATATCCCATGCTCTTGGATTGGAAGAATCAACATTGTGAAAATGTCCATACTACCCAAAGTGATATACAAATTCAATGCAATCCCCATCAAAATTCCAATGACATTTTTCTCAGAAATGGAAAAAACTATCCAGACATTTATATGGAATAACAAAAGACCATACACAGCCAAAGCAATTCAGAGCAAAATAAATAAATAAATAAAGCTGGAGGCATAACACTACCTGACTTTAACCTATACTACAAAGCTGTAATAACCAAAACTGCATGGTACTGGCATAAAAGCAGACACACTGAAAAATGGAATAGAATAGAGAATCCAGAAATCAACCCACACACCTACAGCTGTCTGGTCTTTGACAAAGGCACCAACCTATACACTGGGGAGAGACTGCCCCTTCAGCAAATGGTGCTGGGATAACTGGATATCCATATGCAGGAGAATGAAAATAGATCCATACCTCTCACCATATACTAAAATCAACTCAAAATAGATTAAAGAATTAAATATACACCCTGAAACAATAAAACCTCTTAAAGAAAACACAGGGGAAATAGTTCAGGAAGTAGGACTGAGCACAGACTTCATGAATATGACCCCCAAAGCACAGGCAACCAAAGGAAAAATAAACAAATGGGATTATATCAAACTAAAAAGCTTCTGCACAGCAAAAGAAATGATTAGCAGAGTTAAAGGGCAACCAACAGAGTGGAAGAAAATATTTTCAAAGTATACATCTGACAAAGGATTAATATCCAGAATATACAAGGAACTCAAACAACTTTACAACAAAAAAACCCCCAAGTAACCCAATTAAAAAATGGGCAAAAGAGCTTAATAGGCATTTCTCAAAGGAAGATATACAAATGGCCAATAAAATAAAAGCCAAGGTCTAAATCCAAAGCTCTACATAATACTGGAATGACAAAGTTTCAGCTAAAACACTAGTAAAAGAGATGAGATATTTGATGGTGACTCTTTCTCCACTTCCAGACTCTTGGGAAAACTTTTTGTCTAATTTGCCTGAATTTATTTCCATTGCTGAAAACTTGGTGAAAAAAACATATTTATTGAATACCTACTATGTATTGTTATGGTATCCTTATAATTAGCTCTAGAGGTTGGTTGTGAGATTACGAAGTCTGTCTAAAGGATATGCAATCTGTTAATTCTTGATAGTTGACAATTCATCTTTGAATTAATTCAATTCATTAGAAAATTACAACTAGGATGGCATAAACTTGCCCTTATGATGAATGCTTTTATTGAATGGCACTTTGGCCCTATAACATTGGCTTTCATTGAGAATGCTGCCAATATAAGACTTTTGTGAAATTCTGAAAATATTGCTATGTCCCATACATTAATGTCCTCTTTATGAGGACCGAGGTAAGGAATTTTCCCAAAAACTTAGGAAATTTATCCTTCATAATGGGGGTAGATTTTAGCTGATACCGCTTTGCTGTGAATGCTAGGAAGCTCAAATTCAAAATGTAGCTCTGGAGCTACAGAAGATCTTGCATGAGTCACAGCATGTATTACTCTTTTTTAAAAATTGGAACACAGTTGATTGTACATATCTGTGGGGTACAGATTTGAATATCAATACCTGTGTGCAATGTGTGATGCTCAAATCAGGATAATTAGTGTATTCAACATTATACAATGTAATCATTTCTTGTGGCCCTTTATCAATTCGTTCCTTACCCCTATCTCTCCCCCTTTCTCACCTCTGGTAACTTCAGTTCTGTTCTCTCCTTTTGAAAGTTCAATTGACTATTGTGATAGTTGTATATTTCTTTCTCTTTGTATTTGTCTACTTTTTTAGCTTCCACTTATGAGTGAAGATGTATTTCTCTTTCTGAGCATGGCTTATTTCACTTAACATAATTTTCTCCAAGTTCATTCATGTTGCTGTGAATGGAGGAATTTCTTTTTATGGCCGAGTAGTATTCCATTATATAAATATACCATATTTTCCTTATCCAGTCATCTGATGATGGACATTTAGATTGGTTCCAATTCTTGCCTATTGTGTATAGAGCTGTGATAAATATGGGTGTGCAGGTGTCCCTTTGACAGGATGATTTCCATTCTTTTGGGTATATACCCAGCAGTGGAATTGCTGGATCATATGGCTGATCAATTCGTAGTTGTTTAAGGAAACTCCATATTGCTTTCCATAATGGCTGCATCAATTTACAGTCCCACCTACAGTGTAGGAGGGTTCCCCTTTCTCCACATCCACATCAGCATTTGTTATTCTGCCTTTTAGGCACGAGCCAGTCTTAGTGGGGTGAGATGATATCTTAATGTGGTTTTAATTTTCATTTCCCTGATGCTGAGTGATGATGAGCATTTTTTCATATGTCTGTGGGCCATTTGTATTTCTTCCTTTGATAAAAACCTATTAAACTCCTTTGCCCCCTTTTAATCACTTTTATTTTTATTTTTTACTGTTGCTTGAGTTTATTGTGTATTTTGAATATTAATCCTTTGTGGGATGCATAACTTGCAAATATTTTCTCCCACTCTGTAGGTTGCCTTTTTACTCAATTATTTACTTGCTGTGTAGAAGCCTTCAGTTTGATATAATACCATTTGTTTATTTTTCCTTTGGTTGCTTGTGCTTTAGGGACATATTCATAAACTCTTTGTCCAGTCCTATGTGTTTCCCGCATGTTTTCTTTCCAGAGTTTTATAGTTTCAAGTCTTATATTTAAGTCTTTAATCCATTTTGAGTTGATTTTGGTACGTGGCAAGAGGTATAGTTCTAGATTCATCCACAGATGAAATGGATTTCCCGTTTTCCCAGAACCACTTATTGAAGAAGCAATCTTTTCACCAGTGTATGTTCTTGGTGGCTTTATCGAAGATCAGTTGGCTGTAAGTATGTGGGTTGATTTCATGTTTTTCTATTCTATTCCATTGGTCCATATGTCTGTTTTTATGCCAGTACCATGCTGTCTTGGTTAATATAGTTATGTAGTATAATTTGAAGTCAGGTAGTGTTATGCATCTGGCTTTTCCTTTTTTTTTTTTTTTGGCTATTAGGGGTCTTTTGTTGTTCCATATGAAAGTTAGGATTGTTTTTTCTATTTCAGTGAAGAATGTCATTGGTATATTGAAGGCAATTGTGTTAAGTCTATGGATTGCTTCAGGTAATATGGACATCTTCACAATATTACTTCTTCCAATCCAAGAGCATGGACTTTTTCCCATTTTTTTGTGTCCTCTTTAATTTCTTTCAGCAGTGATTTGTAGTTCTCATTGTAGAGATCTTTTACCTCCTTGGTTAAATTGATTCCTAGGTATTTCTTTTTTTTGGTGACTACTGTAAATAGACTAACTTTCTTGATTTCCTATTCTGCTATATTTGTTGGTGGAGTATAAATATGCGACTGATTTTTGTGTGTTGATTTTATATCCTGCAACTTTTCTTAAATCATTGATCAACTCTAAGAGGTTTTTTTTTTTTTTTTTTTTGCAGAGTCTTTAGGTTCCTCTATGTATATCATCATGTTATCTGCAAACAGGGACAATTTGACTTCATCTTTCCCAATCTGGATGCCATTTATTTCTTTCTCTTGCCTGATTTCTCTGGCTAGTCCTTCCAATACTATGTAAAATAGGAGTGGTGTGAGTGGGTATCCTTGTCTTGTTCCTGTTCAGTATGATATTGGTGGTGGGTTTGTTGTACACATGTTTTATTGTCTTGAGATAATTTCCTTTTGTACCTAATTTTCTGAGAGTCTTTATCATGAAGGGATGTTGAATTTTGTCAAATGCTTTTCTGTGTTCATGGTTGCCAATGTGGTACATTACATTTATTGACTTGTGTGTGTTGAACCATCCTTCCATCCCTGGGATGAATCCAATTTGATTGAGGTATATAATTTTTTTGATATGTTGATGTGTTCTTTTGCTAATATTTTATTGAGGATTTTGTCATTTATTTTCATCAAAAATATTAGCCTGTAGTTTTCTTTTCTTATTGTCTCTTTGTCTGGTTTTGGTATCAGAGTGATGCTGGTCCCATAAAATGAGCTTCAGAGAATAGCTTCTGTTTCAATTTTGTGGAATATTTTGAAGAGAAGTAGTATTAATTCCTCTTTAAGGGTTTGGTAGAATTCAGCAATAAAGCCATCCGCTCCTGGGTTTTTCTTTGTTGGAGACTGCTGATTACTGCTTCAGTCTTGTTGCTTGTTATTGGTCTGTTCAGGTTTTCTTTTTCTTCTTGGTTCAGTCTTGGTAGTTTATATGTATTCAGAAATTTATCCATTTCCTCCAAGTTTTTAAATTTGTTGGTATATTGTTATTTGTAATAGTCTCTAACGATTCTTTGTACTTCTGTGATATCAGTTGTAAGTCTCCTTTTTCATTTCTGATTTTTGTTATTTGTGTATTCTCTCTTCTTTTTTTAGTTGCCCTAGGTAATGGCTTGTCTATTTGGTTTATCTTCTTGAAAAACCAACTTTTTGTTTCATTGATCTTTTCCGTCTTTTCTTGTGTCTCTATTTCATTTACTTCTGCTCTGATCTTAGTTATATCTTTCTGTCTACTAATTTTGGAATTGGATTGCTCTTTTTATTTTTATTTATTTATTTATTTTTAATTTTAATTTTTATTTCTTTGAGTTGTAGTGTGAGGTTGTTTATTTGAAATCTTTATTCTTTTGATATAAGCATTTATTGCAATAAAATTTCCTCTTAGTACTGCTTTTGCAGTATCACATAGGTTTTGTCATGATTTATGTTTATTTTCATTAGTTTCAAGAAATTTTTTGATTTTCTGTTTAATTTCTTCTTGGACCCATACACTGTTCAAGAGTCTGTTTTCCAGTTTCCATGCACTTGAGTATTTTCTAGAATTTTGCTTGTTATTGATTTCCAGTTTTAATCCACTGTGGTCTGAAAAGTTACTTGGAATGGTTTCAATTTTTAAAAATTTGCTAAGACTTGATTTGTCCCCTAACATGTGGTCTATCCTGGAGAATGTTCCATGTACTGATAAGAAGAATGTGTATTCTCTAGTTGGTGGATGAAATGTTCTGTAGATGTCTGCCAGGTCCAACTGGTCTAAGGCGTAGTTTAAATTCTGTGTTTCTTTGTTGATTTGTTGCCTGAGAGATCTGCCAAATGTTGAGAAAGGGTGTTCAGGTCACCCACTATTATTGTATTTGGTTTTGTCTCCTTTTTTTAGATCTATGAGTGTTTGCTTTACATATCTAGGTGCTCCAGTGTTGGGTGCATGCATATTTATGATTGTCTTTTAACTGGATAGATCTCTTTATCATTATATAATGGCCCTCTTTGTCTCTTTATTTGTTTTTTTGGTTTGAAGTCTACTTTATTTGATATAAGAATAGCTAACCCTGCTGTTTTTTGGTTCCCATTTGCATGTTATATCTTTTTCCATCTCTTTACTTTTAGTCTGTGTTTGTCTTTATAGGTGAGGTGTGTTTCTTGAAGACAGCTTATAGTTGGGTCTAGCTTTTTGATCCAATTAGACAGTCTGTGTTTTTTGAATGGGGAGTTTAACCCATTTACATTTAAGGTTGTTATTGATAAGTTTTGCTTTACTCCTGTCATTGTGGTGCTTTTTGTTTTGATTTTTTAAATATCTTTGTTCCTTTCTTCCCCTTTTATTTTTCATCTTCAGTGTTAGCTGGATTTTTGAGGTGATATGATTTAGCTTCCTTCTCTTTCTCATTTTCTTTTGGTTTCAATGGCAGGTTTTGATCTTTCTTGTCAATCTGTGATAGTGACCCTCATTTTTCAGATTCTGGATGCAGGACATTTTTGAGTATTTCTTTCAGAGCTGGTTGTGTGGTAGTGAACTCCCATAATTTTTTTTTTTGTCTGTGAAATACACTATTTCTCCCTCATTTCAGAAGGATAAATGTGCTGGGTATAGGATTCTTCAGTAGCAATTTTTTTTTTTTTTTTTTAGTTTTCTGAATATATCATCCCACTTTCTTCTGGCGTGGAAGGTTCCAGTTAAGAAGTCTGCTGTTAGTCTGATGGGGATTCCCTTACAGGTAACTTAACACTTTTCTCTTGCG
>NW_007740366.1:0-6730 GCF_000696425.1 Galeopterus variegatus | reverse complement strand
AATCTGTGATAGTGACCCTCATTTTTCAGATTCTGGATGCAGGACATTTTTGAGTATTTCTCTCAGAGCTGGTCGTGTGGTAGTGAATTCCCATAATTTTTTTTTGTCTGTGAAATACACTATTTCTCCCTCATTTCAGAAGGATAAATGTTCTGGGTATAGGATTCTTCACTAGCAATTTTTTTTTTTTTTAGTTTTCTGAATATATCATCCCATTTTCTTCTGGCGTGGAAGGTTCCAGTTAAGAAGTCTGCTGTTAGTCTGATGGGGATTCCCTTACAGGTAACTTAACACTTTTCTCTTGCGGCTTTTAGGATTCTCTCTTTGTCTTTGAGTTTTGCCAATTTGACTATAATGTGTCTTGGAGGGGATCTTTTTGGATTGAATCTGTTTGGGGATCTTTGGGCTTCCTGGATCTGAAGGTCTGCATTCCTCCTTATACTGGGAAGTTTTCTGTTATTACTTCCTTGAATAAATTTTCAATACATTTTCCTTTCTTCTCTTCTGGAATACCCATGATTCAGATGCTCTTGTGCTTTAGGTTGTCTGCTAGCTCTCTTAAATTTTCTTAGTTTTTTAAAATTCTTTTTTCCTTTTCCTTGTCTGCCTGGATTATTTCACTAAGACCATTCATTTTTGAGTTCTAAAATTCTTTCTTCTGCTTGTTCTAGCTTGCTGGTCAAGCTTTCTGTTCTGTTTTTCATTTCATTGAGAGAATCCTTCATTTCTAGGAGTTGTGTTACATTCATTTTAAGTCATTTTAAGTTATCTCTTTGTAATTTTCCTCTTTCATATCCTGGATATTTTTTCTTGTTTCGTTGAGTTGTCTAATTGATTCTTCTCTTATTTCTTGGAGTTTTCTTAAGATCAGTGTTAGGAATTCTTTTTCAGATATCCCGGTGGTTTCTTGCTCTATGGGGTTTGGTACTTGAGAATTACTATATTCCTTTGGTGGTGTCATATTTTCTTGTTTATTTGTAGTTCTAGTATTTTAATGATGATGTTTGGCCATCTGGTAGAACACTTTTTTCTTCTATAGCTCTGGCATGGGCTACGAGGGAAAAGACTTTCTCTTCCATTTGGATGTTCTGCTTGTGGCTCTTCTTGTATCAGTGCAGTCGAGTGTGTGGTGGGCTGTCAACTCCTGATCAGTCTGTGGGCAGGCCCCTTTGGTGCTCAGTTTGGGCAGTCCTGCGGCTGGTTGGGCCACGGTGTTGCAATGGTCCAGCTTGCTCACTTGGGTGGCCCTTGGTTGGTGGGTGGGTTCTTTGGAAAATGTGAGCCAACTCATGAGAAATATTGAACATTATATTTTGGAGACAATTTCCTCATTTAATAATATGTACAAAACTTGCAATGCCTTACATTTATTACAAACACTCTTAATAAGTTTTACTCTTGCTATCCCAAATGACATGATTTTCCACAATAACGAAGAAGAAGAGTGTACAAATTTATCCCAAATTACAAGCAGTTTAAAAATAATTTATTTGTATTTGGCTTGAAATAAAACTTGACATTTACTTATGCCTATGAGTTCATCTGAGTGCTAATTCAAAAATTTTCAGAAAACAATCAAGTCAGTATAAAACTCTGACTTAAAAGGACCTGCAAAATTATCCCAGGAATTTTATTGCCCTCTCAATCTTCTTTTCTATGAAGAAGGAACTGTCTCTATTCTTTCAGTCTGATGCACAAGAACAGCCTGAACTAAACTGCTGCCCTTTTTTCTATTTCTCTATCCCTTTAATTGGTGTGGTTTAAACCTTTCCTGGTTTAGGAGAGAGAATATTTTGGCTTAAAGTTCTTATGAACTGCAAATTGCTAGCAATAATCAAACTTAAAAACAAAAAGCATCGGCAAAAGACAACACTACTTAATTATACCAAGAGAACTTGAAAGTATCAAAATCATTTTTTAAAAGGCACATAAGCAGAAAAATTATTTCTGCAGTGTGATTATCTTTGATGTGTGTGCATATGTGTGTGTGTGTGCGTGTGTGTGTTCTGTTACATATTTAGGACAATCTTTTTCCCAGTCATCCAAATATTTTTAGAAGTTAAAATCAGATTAGAATATAATATCCATGGCTGTACGACCAATAAATTGTATTCACAGCATGTTTTCCCTCTGTTTTCAAATTGCTTTAATTTATTTACCTCTTTTCACACAGAGTTCATATATTATAAATCACAGGGATGTTTCAGGGCATGACAGACCCTCGTTCCTGAACAGAATGGTCTCTCATGCATAACTTTCTTTGATCAACAACTCAAGCCAAATGAGTTTAGGGTGAAAAGAACATGGAATGTATTTAAACCAGAGAAGACAACAGCATATGGACTGTCGTTTAATGTTAGGGATATCTATTGCTAGCCTGGTGCTTTGTTTTTACTCTTTATGAAAACAAATGGGTTTCTCAGTAGGACATATCTAATAGATTTTAAATCTTCTGAGACTTGGTCATTCTTCTTCTGGCTCTTAAAAATAAAATTTCGATCTCATTCTAAAAAAGATAAATGTAACTCTGAATTGCTTTTTTCATTTAGTACTTGGAAAATGCATCAAGTTGATTTCCATTCATAGTTTAACTCAAAAGGTGAATTTTTTTGAAGGGACCATCTCTGGTAAGATAAGTGAATATTTATCTACAAAGAAATCTTTGGTTGGAGATATCATAAAACCTAGTTCAACAAAAATACTGTAGATGCAATCCTTGATGCTTGACAGAAATTACAAAATTTTAGCTTGAGATAAAGAAGAGTGATTTGATTAATTTTACGTTGATTAGATTACACTTCCAAAGGTTAGACCCGACTCTAAA
Source organism: Galeopterus variegatus (assembly GCF_000696425.1). Lineage (NCBI taxonomy): Eukaryota > Metazoa > Chordata > Mammalia > Dermoptera > Cynocephalidae > Galeopterus > Galeopterus variegatus. The sequence goes on along the minus strand of NW_007740366.1, from coordinate 3,906 downwards.
ATAAATTTAAGTGTTTTATGTTGGTCTAATATTTGTATGCTTCTGAGAAAAGATGTACTTTTACTGCATGACCAACTATACATTGTTTTTGACTTATCCAATATTAGGTAAGTATTTTTGCTAATAAAGTTAGTTGATGCAATATTTACCAAATTCCCATTAACCTAAAACCTAAATGGCATCTTCTGGGTTTTGGTCAGAATTTTACTGGAATATCTACTGTTTGGTTATATATTGGCATGATAAAACAAACATTTTCTGCTTGAGTACTTAATCCTCTTTTTAAGAAACCACCTAATTATGCAGTTACATAAAGAGTTTTGGAATAATTCCAACTTTTTAGGTAAATAATACAGTATACATGTTTAATAAGGGTGGAGGGGCTAATTACATATTTATGAGAGAGGCAATGTTTTATTTACAATTAATGTGTTTGGGCACTTTAGAAAAAATGTCCTTTGTTAAATAAGCTTCAAGACTTGAAAATGAAGATAAATCTTAACTTGAATAACAAGTATCAAATCAAGGCTGTGTCATTCAGGGAATGTTAAGGTTAATTCTCTTGTGAAGAGAAGGCTATGATCTGTTTGAAATAGTTGTCTTGCTCTAATGCATAAAAGATCCAAAAATATTTTCAGCCCTTCATTGCCATGAAACTAATTCTTTACTCTTAGTTGTGAATTTAAGGACAAAACTGCTTTCACAATAGTTTTAATATATTTTATTAAATGTGTTTACATTTAAATATATTTATATGTTTTATACACAGGTATAAATGATAATATATATAATTTTTAAAATATTTTATGTGGCTATACAAGCAGGGCTTTCTTATGAGCAGTGATTCACTTACTTGATGGTGAGTTCTGAATGTTCTTATGCATAAATTTTCACCAAACTAGATTGAAACTATAGCTAACTTCTAATTATTCAGAAATTGATTTTCCAGGTTATAGTTTATTTATGTCCTTTGTCTCAACTCTTCATCTCTTTTGATGATTGCTTTTACCTATCTATCCATCCATCTATCATCTATCCATTTGATCAATCATTCTACAACATTTACAGTGCACCTGGTGTGTGTTAGGTACTATACCATGCCACAGGTACGTTGGTGCTCAAGGCAGATATATTTCCTTTCTCATGGTCCTTTAAGACATAGACATTAAACCTGCAATTATACAAATGGGCATTTAATCATCTTTGGGATAGATGGAGCAGAGGGCTCTGAAAATATCTAATGGGAGGAGCTGACTAGCCTGGGGGAAGTGTAGGGATGGGGTCAGGGGAGCATCCCAGAAGACTGGTATTAAAGTGTAGACTTGAGGGATGGTAGGAGTTGGCCCAAAGAAAGGGGGATAATGGATTGGAGGAAGAACTTTCCTGGACGAGGGAATAGTATGTGCAAAGGTCCAGAAATGGAAAGGGGATTTGTACTTGTACAGAAAATGCAGGAGTGGGGAAGCTGGCTGGTGAGGAAGCCAAGAAACTCAGTGGTAGCCAGGTACTTAGACCACTTGCCAGGACAAGGAAGGATGGCATCTTGGAGTGTCAGTTTATGGTATTTCTCATAGCCGCTCCTTCAGATGGCTTGGAGGAGAGGAAGGGGAGGAAACGTTGGGGCCAAGTACTTTACTAAGTGCTTGCACAGGGCTGAGACAGCTATTCTGGAACTTGCACTTTATCCTCCCATCGCAATGGGCTTTCAACCCCTCCAGTCGAATTCTCCTTTCAACTCTATTGTCTGTGAGGCTGTCTCTGTCAGGGAGGAAATACAAAGAAGATGGCTTTGGACAGTGAGCTGCAGGCACACATGTTAAGTGAGCATGATTGTCCCTATGGCCTACCTCTCTCCTCTCTCAGTGCCCAACCCCCTCCTTCCTAGTGCCCAGACCTCAGTGCAACCCACCTCTATACCTTGCATCTTGGCCCCACCCTTCCCCATTAACACTTTCTGTGATCACTATCTCAAATTCCTAATTTCAAATGGTTGATAATGGCTTAAAGCAACAATTAGCACCTCTTGTTTGAATGAATGATATATACTCATAAACATATACCCAGATATTTTTCTTTCGGACTACAGCACACGTAAGGAAGCCTCATGTTATGGTCAATTTCCAGTGTACTCACTATAACTCAGTCCCCTGCTTTCTACTCCCACGTTACAGAATTTCTGAGTCTCTATGAACATTTAAAATGCACATACCCTTTTACCCAGCAATTCCATTTCAAAGAAATTATCTTTCAAAAATGTTCCTACCTGAGTTCAAGGATATATATGCTGGAATAGTCATTGCAATGTATTTTTTTGTAATGTAAAAATACATACAAATAAAATGTCCATCAATAGGGGACTGAGTACATTTAAAAAAAATTATCTACCTCTCTTAATTCATAGGAAAAAATTTGAGAGGGAGGATACATGCCGATCTGTTAATAATGATTTCCTCTGGAAATGCTTGTGGATTTGGGGTGAGGGATGACTCAGGGGATTTTAATCTTTTTTCCCTAGATTTCTGTTTTGTTTGATTTTTTTCAGTGAGTATGCATTTTTTTTTTTTTTTTTACATTCAAGGTCAATCAAAGATTCTCTTCTCCCCTTATGTATCTTGTAGCATTCTAGGCATTGAGATAAGCCAGTGAGAAAGATATTTGTGGGGTAAGGGCCCTTGCTGACAGCACTTGTTTCTATTTATGGGGCTGGCCACTTACTTCACCTGACCAGGGACATGATATGGAGGAAAAGACAGAGACTGGACTGGGAGTGAAGCAGCAGCAAGTGTGGAAATTTGCAGTGTGGAAATTCTGGCTGCCTAGACAAAGACCTTACCTAATGGCCTCGCCCTTGTGTCCATTCATGAGACATAGACCATGCTTTTGTGGTGTTTATCACTTAAAGGTAGACTAACAAGATTTTAGGCTCATTAGTGTAGTGAGCTGCATGCAACTTGGCTAGTGGCCCCGGGAAAAGTGTTGACAGAGACAAATTGGTTATTTGTGATAGGGCTAGTTTTAAGCGGTCTGGCCCAGACTTAATATTTCTGCAGAAAAGAAGAATTTTTATTAACACCAGCAAACAAACATGATTTCTACTGACTTCAAGTGGGCCAGAGTAAATTAGTTTCCTGAGGACTGGGAGTCTTTCCCAGAGCCTCAGTGGGTTGTGGCCTTTAGTTTTGCCCACGTGTCTGCTTCCTCCCCTCGATGGTGAGATTCTTAAAGGCGATCTTCATCTTCCTGCCTCTGGCCCTGTGCCTGACACAGAACAGCATGCAGTAAGAGTGAAATTCCTGGAACTGGTTAAAATAATCTATTTTAGTTTAGCCTAGTGCAGATTGAAGATATGGCTAAAATAGCTTTAAAGATTTGGTCAGTGTGGAAAAGTTGAAAGAGTGCATGCTTTGCTGTAAGTCAGACCCAGATTTAGAACCCATCCCTGACACTTAGAGTTGCACATCCTTGGTCAAATCACACTCTCCAAGACTCAGTTTTCTCAACTATAAGATAAGGCATTAATTCCAACTCACCAAATTAGGATAGCAGAGAAAATAGATAGAGAGGACCTGGGAACTGATAAAGTCTCAATAAATGAAAATTGTCATCACTAGTTATTGTGAAATTACAAATTATGTACCTGAAGTTCCTAGTGCAGGGCCTGATGCTTTTTTCCCTATCCTCTATTACCATGTCCAGTAGAGCATTGGTTATTTAAATCATTCATTATGGTTTGCTACTGAAAGTTTGGTTTGTGGTAGTACATACACAGTCAGATGGAAAATGTAGGGCTGGTATGGCTGATAATAATAATACTACTCATGGTTTAATGATCATGGTTTAATCACGCTTTAATAATCCTTAGGAGATGCCAAAATGGCACCTTGAAGGGATTCTCTACGTCCAAGG
>NW_007740365.1:29765-30546 GCF_000696425.1 Galeopterus variegatus | reverse complement strand
CTTGGGGGGAATCCTGGCCTCCAGGGACAGGAGACCTGGGACAGATTCTCTCCCACTCCTTTTCCATCTCCCACACACCTGCAGAATAAAAGAGTCTTTTTTTTTTTTTTTTTGGAGGACCTCTTGGGAGAACTTAAGGGAAAAACGTCAGAAAAATCATACTTTCAAAAAAATGAAACAATTATTTTATGATTCCAGCACCTTAAATATCATGAAGGAACTTTTGGGAACCAGCAGTAAGTGCTTGATGAGGACACGTGATTTCAACCCAGAGAAATGGTGAAACTTCGCAGCAGACTCAGAAGCTACTTAAAGCACACCTGCGGCATCACCAGGCTAGACTGGGCTCTGGGTGTTTAGGAGTGAAAAGGTCAGTCTGTGCATTAGGTTCCCGGGGCTGCCACAACAGAGGACCACAGGCCGAGCAGCTCGAACAGCTGAAGTTTGAACAGCAAGGTGTCCCCTCTCACCGTTCTGGGGCACAAGCCCAAGATCGAGTGTCGGCAGGACTGGCTCCTTCTGAGGCGGTGGGGAAGAACCTGCCCCATGCTTCTCTCCCAGCTTCCAGCGGCCACAGCGGCCTTGGCTTGTAGATGGCTGGCTTCCCCTGTGCATGTCTTTCCTGTACCCAAACTTCCTCTTTCCATAAAGACACCAGTTGTATTGGATTATAGGGCCATGGTAATGACATCATCTTACCCTGATTGTCTGTAAAGACCCTATCTCCAAACAAGGTCATATTCACAGGTACTGGGGATTACGACTTTTGGGGGAAACACAA
>NW_007740365.1:16772-28467 GCF_000696425.1 Galeopterus variegatus | reverse complement strand
ACCCCAGGAGGGTCACTGTAGCAGTCACCTTGATGCTTTGTGCACAGGTGGGCATTCCTAAAGGGGTCTTAAGTTAATCTGTAACCTTTAGAATTATAGTAAACAAGCCTTGAGGAGGGGTTTTGCCACTCAGGAAATATCTGTTTCCTCTCTTACGTCAGTCTGTTTTGTCAGGGCAGCCCATGGGGTAATGATTTGCCCTGAGGGGTCTCATGACTGAGGAGTGGAAAAGTAACGATGTGTCTTCTGCAGGGAAAATGGAGTCAGTTTGGTTCACAGGCCTACGCTTACTCTGTTTCAAGAGAGGTTTAGTGACTTGGCTGACGTAGTCAGGACCCGACAGAAACGAGGCCTCTCTCTGCAGCACCCACACTGTGGGGTGCTGTGCTGCGCTTCCTTAGACTCCCTGGAAAAAATGTGATTCCTCAGTGCACCCCAGTGTGCAGGAGCATGAGTGTGCAGATAAAGCCGGTTTCAACCATCTTAAGCAAATGGGCACGTGGCGGAGGAGTATGGGATATATTGTGGAAGGAATGAAGGACCAAGCCCAGGAGCGAGAGACAGAGCTGGCCACAGAGCTAGTGGGCTGTGGACTGGATGCACTGGGCTTTATTTCCTGTTCACCCTGCCCCCTCGAAGGAAGACCTGGCTCTTCTCCCATCGCAGAGCATGTTCCACACCTCACAGTCTGTGACAAGGTAGATTGATTTAGCTAATACCATTTTTACTGTTTGAAAAGTGTCCTTGTTTGAACCCCTCCCCAACACCTATGGTGAAAATTGAAGGTTAAAAATTGTCCTGTTCTTAGAAAACTTTTAAATTCTGCCTGACTTTGATGTTCCCCGCCTATGCTGTCCCTGACTAATAAAACCAAGAGCTGTATCTGGATGTATCTAGATAACCTAAGGAGGAAACCACCCTGTGGAAGTTTTTGCAGTCCCTAAGTAATTAACTGGCTTATCTTGGCTTCTGTAATGAGTTTGCGGTAGGTCTCGCAAAACCCCCTCCCTCCTCACACTAGGAGGGAACGTGTGTGACTATATGATAACTTTAAGTGTGTGACTATATGATTTTCTTGCCTGCATGACTATGTGCCTTTAAAAGGCCCCTTAAACTTAAATTCAGGGCTGTTCTCTTACCAGAATATCTAGAGAGACAGTTGCCGGCCGGCTAATCAAGACCCCCTTTTAAAATTCTCAGTTGGGCGTTCTGGTTCCTTTTCCGTGCGACAGCCTCACAAGTCCAGCTGCGGAGAGACTGGGATCCAGGGTGGTCAGATTCCCACAGGGCAGATTTCCACTGGCTGCCGCCAGCCCAGCACTGCGGGAGTTGGTGTTTAGTGGGTGCAGAGTCTGAGTTTGGGAGATGAGGGAGTTCTGGAGAGGGACAGTGGTGATGTTTGCACAGCAGTGTGAACGTGCTCAATACCACTGACCTGGACACTTAGATGGTCAAGATGGTAAGTTCTATGTTATGTATATTTCACCACAATAAAGATTATTCCTTAGAGAGAGATACTGGTGGGTGCACTGAGAGATAGGCTTAGATGGGCCTCCCTTGGGTTGGGCCCCAACCTTAAGCCATGCAGCTTGCGAGGCGCTGGGGCTGGGCGCTCCCAGGGGTCAGTGGCATGGCCAGGGAGGTCAGTCCCCAGCCCAGGATGGCGCAGGCACCAGAAAGGCGTCCTGGCGAGGGATAATCCCGGGGCTGTCCAGGGCCAGGGGACACTCGGGCTGCAGCAGCGAGTAGGACTAATGGTCCCAGAGGGAGCGCGGCTGTGAGGGCGTCGTGTCCATTCACACTCGGGTGGCCACGCGGCAGAGAGCAGGTGTCCGCGAGAGCCCTCCCGACCCACGGGCGGAGCGGCAGACCCCGGGTCGCGGTGCGTGCGGCCCGTCTCTGGACCCTGCGGGCCGGGTCCACACAGCTGTGGGGCGGGGAAGCCTGGAGACCTGCACCCCGGGGTCCGCGACCGTACCACAGCGTGAGCCCCGGGGACGTGCGCCAGGCGCGGTCCGGGGCGGGATTCAGGACGGGGAGGGAGCCGAGGAGCGACAGGGGCAACCGGGGCCCCGCCCGGGGCCAAGCTCTGCCAGAGGCTGCACGAGGGCCGCCGTGAGCCTCCCAGCGCCCGGGCACGGCCGCGCGCCCCGGGCCACTTGCTCGCCGGGCGGGGCCCAGCGGCCGCACCGCTCCCTCCGTCCAATGCCCCGCTCTCTGCCGGCGCCACCCAGCACACCAGCCACCGCTCGGATCAGAGGACAGCCTGGGGGTGGGGTGCATGTGTAGGTGCCGCAGAGTGACAGCTGGGGTGCAGGTGTAGGAAGCTGGCAGACAGGAGGTTTGCCTCTACTTTAGCTGGTTCCCAAGTGTCCCCTTCCGACTACATCCTCCACCCTCTCCACGAGCCAGAGGGAGCCTGTCAGCAGGTGGGAAGCCAAGCGTGCAGGGCGTCAGCAGTCCAGGGGATCTGCCATCACAGGACAGGAGCTACCTGAGCAGAGCTTGAGCCACGAAGCCAGGTGTAGCAGATTGAATCATGACACCCCCCCAAACTCATTGCGGCTTGAATTGTGTCCCCCAAGTTTTATGTATTATAAACTCGGCCCCCACTGTGACTGTTAAGAGGGTGGGAAATCATATTACGGTAATTGAAAGGTGGAGCCTTGAAGAGGTGATTGGATTGTAGGACCGTGCAGTAGTGAATGGATTAAAAACGGTGGTCAGGGGCGTGGTTCTGAGGGCTTTAAAAGAAGAGAGAGTCAGTCAGTCTGTCTGTCTGTCTGTCTGTCTCTCTCTTGCTTTTCACCATGTGATCTGTTTGTACCCGCCGGCTGCCTGCCACTTTCCGCCATGAGTAGAAGCTGCCCGAGGCCCGCGCCAGATGCAGCTGTCTCAGAATCCTGAGCCAAATAAACCTCTGTTCTTTATAAATTACCCAGTCTCAGGTATCTCTGTTACAGCAACACAAAAATGGGCTGATACACCAGGGTCTGTGACTAAATTTTGCCACAGATTGGCTGAGTTCTTGGGTAATTTGCCAAGAAATGGAGATTTTTATATATGTGTATCTCTCACTGTATAATTCTCTCATTATATGAATATCTTACTATATGAATATCTCAGCACAAATATCTCACTGTATGTATCTCTCACCGTATGAATATCTCACTATAACTATGTCACTATATATTTCTCTCACTATATATATCTCTCACTATATATCCCTCACTATATAAATTCCTCGCCTTATAAATATCTCACTTTATATCTATTACTGTGTATCTCTCATCATACACACAATCAAACTCTGCTCGCTTGTTCTTTTCCATCTATCACAATATTATCGATGTCACTTGCTGCAAGAAGCCACAGTCACTGGCTGCTTCTGACTTTAATTGGGTCGACACACATGGAGTTTAGGACAAGGTCAGGCAGATGTGCTCAGTGTCAGCTCTCTGCAGGTCATTACCTGCGGGACACTGGGCTGAATTCTGAGATGCGTGATAGTTTCTGCCCACCTCCGGGCACCATGGGTACGTTGCTGAGGGTCAGATTGGACAATGGGTAGATTGTGGTGACAAGATCCACCCAGAGGAATGTGGGTGCCCAGACACCTCAATCCCAACATCCAGCATGGTCCAGTGACCGCCATCCCTGACTGCACTTCAGGCACTCTGGGGATGCTTCTTTTTCATTCTGGCAAGTTGATTTGAAATTCTTATGTGGTCACCATAGGGTTCAGGGCTACCTGTGATCCATGTGGAGGCCCCTTCTCAGTCTGGCTTCCACTCTCATCTACTGAAAGGAAATAGGCAATGTAGACAGGGTTTTCATTCCCTGTTGGAAAGCAAGATGCGGACAGGAGTTTTGAGAAATGGTTCCAGGTCCAGAGCTGTATGGCCCCAAGCCCCACCCCAAGGCCCCAGGGGGCGGGTTCTGTTGATGGGAACTGCATGGACAGGGAGGCCAGTATTGCAGGGGTTAGTGTTAGGATTACACTTTGAGGTTTAGGGCTGGATATCATGGTGTGGTTAGGGTTGGTTCATAATCTAGTTTAGGCAGCAGGAACCAGAGTCCTTTACTCAAGGGGGCCTGGACCACTCTGAATCCCCCTTCCTGATGGAGAACCGGGTACACAAGAGTCCTCAATTAAATGTCTTTGAATGGGGAGACTCAAATTCAGGTGTAGTTACACATGATATAGATTATGAATTGCTTCTCTCTGTGTCTACGAATCATAAAATGAAAATATGTCCTTCCTTGGGTGACACACCAAATATTCCTACCTGAGTTATTTCATTCAGTCTTAGCCCATTTCAAATTTAATAGGAAGTTCTGTTTTTTGTTTTGTTTTGTTTTGTTTTTCCTTTTTGTCTTTTTTCGTGACTGGTAATGGGATCGCAACCCTCGGTGTAACGCCCACACTGCACTCAACCAGTGAGCCGACCGGTCTCTATATGGGATCCGAACCCTCGGTGGGAGCGCCGCTGTGCTCCCAAGTGCTGCAGTCTACCGAGTGCGCCACCGGGCGGGGCCCGGAAGGTCTGTTTTAAATGTATCCTTAATCAGACTTCTTTCCTCCTGACTCCCACCTTTATCCAACCCACCATCCTCTCTTACCTGGAGACTGATGCGGCCTCTGAGGGGATTACCCAGTGAAGATTATTTTCTGTAAATTAACTCAAAGTCCACAATTGTTTCCATCTCAGGAAAATCCCCCGTTTCCTGGCAGGAATCATGGGCACTACATGTCCAGGCTTTTGTGTCTCTCTCTGAACTCTGCTCCCTTCTCTGCTTCCTTCACCTGGGTGGTCTCAGCCATTCCTCAAACACCCTCGCTCTCTCCTGCCTCAGGGCTGTTGCATGAGCTGCTCCCTCTGCCTGGAGTCCTTTGCCCACAACTCTGCACCTGTCAAATGTTATGTCCTGAGAGCAACCTTCCCTGACTGTCCCCTGCCACACCCTTCCTCACCTGATGATGATCTCTAGGCACTTTTCTGGATTAGTTTTCTTGAAAGCACGAATCACTGTCTGATATGCACATGGCTGTGCGTGTCTGCATGTTTCCCTAATTCACACATCAGCTGCTCAACAGCACTTATTCTGATCATCTTGTTCTGTGTGTATTTCCTGTTCCTGGAGCATTGTCTGGCACAGAGTAGGAATTCACATGACAACTAATTGAAGTAATGAGTGAATGAATAACAACATATGCATGTTATTTAGAAATATGGAAGAAATTAAGAAACAATTAAAAGAGCCAGAAGAAACGGCCTTGTTGAAACAGCTGGTAGGTGCTTGAGACTTGTTCTTTGTCTCTAAGCCCGTCAGGACTGTATGTTGTTATATATTTTTCATATAAAGAAGTTAAAAAAATAAAATCAGAACAAAAAAATTAAAATATAAATTTTCCCTAAGAGTCAAAGGCAAATGAGACGAATCCTTAATTTCAGAAGCACCTGATTTGAAATGTTTCTGACTTTAGACTGCATTTTACTCTACTTAAGAGTTGCACCATGAAAATTCCCAAGGAGAATTCTTCCTTTTCTGTCCTTTTTATAGGATAATAGTGGTGCCCACCTCTCCCTGCCGTTAGCTCTTTCTTCCACTTGCTCCCCTGCTTGATACCCAGCTTCTGGCCATATTCGTCCCCGTACCAGGCCAGCAGTTCACCTGGCCTGATAACCTGGCAGGTTCGATAGAAGATCTTCCTGTGTTGTTGAAAGGCCACCAGCTTCTGCTCCTCATCATCCCGGGCACAGTTCACATACCTGGGGTTGAGGCAGACAAAGGGACAGAAAATAACAGGCAGTGAGTCTCCACTACCTGTCGGGGCCATGTTGGGCTTGTCATCAGATGGTCAGGGCCCCCATGCTGTGACAGGCCATGCCGCCACCCTCCTCCAGGAACCTGCTGTTCTTACCTAAGCCTCTTTCTCCAAGTCCTGTGTATGGTGCTCATCCTGCCTGGAATGCTTTCCCCACCTTGACTAATTAATCATTCTTCAAAACCCCGTTCCAGACTTACTTCCACCTTGATTGGCCATAACACACTGACTTCCAACTTCTCTAAACTCTCAATCGATTTCCACATGTAACACAGAATTTGGCGTTTGATCAATCACGTACTCCGCTTCTGCATTAGCACACATCATTCTATACTCAGCCCAAGTCTATCTCCTTTTGAGAGACCTTTCTCTAATCTCCCATAGTTTACCTGCCTCCCTGGGGTCCCATAGAAACTTAGAGGTCTCTTTGTCCTAGCGTGATAATAACACAGAATAATAACAGCATATCCATGTTCTTATCCTCTAATAAAATGATAACCCTCATGGAAACGGGCTGGGCCATGCAGCACAGAAGCCCATGACCACCCTGCAGCTCACTTCTCAGGCTTCAGGTTTTAATTTCACTGAAGCTGGCAAGATTGCCTGCTCTCACAGATTAGAGGTCCCTTGTTTTAGGTTGTCTTGGCATTGTGTAGTTCTCCTATAATCAAATGTTTCACGTCTGCCTGCAATAGTCCTCCACAAGGGCATGGGTTGTGTGATCTGTTCATGTGATGTACTTCATTTTCTAAACTAGAATATAGTAAGTGCTTAATAAATGCTGATAAGATAAACTAAAGTGCGATTCCAGTGTCCCAAATGGATCTAGGCTCCTCAGGGTTTATCCTGGTGCCCCAATTTTGTCTATCATAGAGATTTAGTTTTTTGATAAAAAAAAAATTGTAGTATCTATATTTTATCTCTTTTTTCCTAGATGTTCATAATATGAAAGAACATTGTAAGGGGAGCAGAGAGTGTAAAAACCATTGAGGGAGGCATGCTGGAAGGAAAGAAGCCGAGCTCGAGAGAGACGAGTGTCCCTGCTGGAACCCAAAACCTATTGGCCTTACCTCATCCAGTTGGCCCGAGATTTGTCCTTTCCATCCACATACTCATAGCAGTTTCTCCCCTTGGTGATCTGAGTTTCAGAAAAATAAGTTAGTCATTTTTGGGTTTGATGGGCAGGTAATAATCAGAATTATTTTATTCTACTGTCCTCCATGCATTTGAGCCTGCATGGATTCAGCCGCCAGTGGTGACACATGCTGTGCTCCTCGGCATCATCCACACATCTGAGTTGATTTGTCCAGTCAGAGCTGAGGCCCCACAGGGAGAATGCACTTTTTTGTCTCTCTGCCACTTTTCTCCCGCTCACCCTCTGACCTTTAAATAGGAGTTCCATGTTCACGCAAAGACCACTGAGTACACAGCGCTAACCATGTTGTCTCTATCCATGTTCTAGCATGTAGAAGGGGATGTCCCACCAGAGGCAAAGAAGCGATGTAGGAAGCCAGAAGATGGGGTAAGATAGGCCCTTCTCACCTGCCAGGAGTAGCCACTGTTGGCTACCTCTTCATCTTCTGTGATCCGGCCCTCATAGGGGCTGAAGTGCAGACCCAATGGCAAATCAGATGCCTCATTCCATACTCGAAGCCCGGCATCAGGGATGCCCGATGGCCCAATTCTCAGCCCAGGGGGCAAAGTGAGGGCTGAGCAGTTGGGATGCCCCTTGGCTACTGCATTGTCTTTTACAAATGTAGGGGGTCCATGAGCCAGACAGCTGTCGATGAAGATGTTCTGGCATTGCTCACAATCTGGAGGCGAGAGCAGCAGACATTAGGAAATGTATAGTGCGTGTTCCTGGATATGAAGAACTTCAGAATGAGCCCAGCACTTACATAATTTAGCCTCAATCCTGTACTCCAAGCCACCAGAACAAAGGAATGATTTGGGGTCAAACGACAAGATGAAATTATTGTACCAGGACATAGCCTTCTCCACGAGTGGGCCAAAAGGGTCACTTACACAGGTAGTCATCATCCTGAGGCTCTTTGACCTCTTTGTATGAACGACCTTTTCTTTCTCGCAGGCTATACGTCTTCAATTCAATTTCCTCTCTCCTGAGTTCTAAGTTGGAGAAGAGTAGGTGACTGAAGTTAGGAGTCTGGGGTGTTTGTACCTGTTTCATCAGAAAATGTGAAATCTGCTACCATCAAATTATCACCTATCCTTCTACATACTATGGCTCCCCACCCCTTCAGTACCTCTTAACTATTATTTCAGAGAGACTAAGACTCCACACCCACAGTGACTACAGATGCATAATTCAATTTTAGTTTCTGGATTCCCAGGATCAGGTTTAACCTCCCAAACTTTCTGCCCACAAGACAATTAATTCATGCATTTATTTATTCACAAAACATTTGTTGAGAGTGCATTACATATTAGGCAGTGAACAAAGGCATGGATAAACAATAAGAAAACGTGGTCTCTGTTATCACAGACGGATTTATTGGACACCTTGCATGTATCAATTCTTTTATATTTAATTTAATGCTTTTAAGCAATATATGAGCTATATGTCTTTATCTTCATTTTACAGATTAGCATTAAGGAGTGCAGAGGATTTATAATGTCTGCCCAAGGCCCTAATGATTGTGCGTGAGTTATAACCCAAGTGTGTGACTTCAGAGTTGGTGTTTGTTCTTACATGTTATTCAATACAGCATCTAACTTCTGGTCTCTGCTTAGTCCAGGTTAAGCCCAGGCCTATCGATAGTCTACCCCACATATCTAGACCATACTCATCAACCTTTCTAAAGGACCTAGAGGGACTAAAGTCCCCAAATTATTTTCCCTTACCCATTTTTTCTCTAGAACACTGTCCAGAGGTACTTGCTTCTGCAGGAGGGGACACTCGTTTCTGGGCCTTCTCTGAGTCACTTGCGTTTAGTGAAACTGTTGTTGCTGACAATTTCTTCAATCTAGATTCATTACTTAATGGTGCCCTGGACATTCCCTTTAATGTGAGAGTCACATATTAAAAGACAACATACATTTCCTGAGTTCCTTAGGGCTTGCAACCTGTTTTCACATATATGACTTTAGTTAATGGTTCAACAATCCCTGGAAAAACCTGGAGTGTCTGAATACCAGAGAGAAAGGGAAGGGCATGAGGGGGTAGTGAATCCAGGACTAGAGCTCATGTCTTAAGGCCCTTTTCCTTCAACTTTCTAAATGTAAGTGAGAGTGAGGGAGAGAGAATACTTTGGAAGACAAGCTGAGGACTCAACAAGGTCTGTGAAGGAAGGAGGTAGGGGCTTATAGAGAAAAAGAGGGCCTCTTCCATAAACTAGTCGACATATGATGGAAGGAGAAATGTAGAAAAGCACAGAGGGTACAAAACACATCTGGAAAATGAACAGTGAGTTTGGGAAGAGAAGGAACAGTTGGCATAAGTGTATCTAGACGACTCAGAAAGTGATGCTAAGAGTTGCAAACTGCCATATCCTGGAAGGAATATTTCACTTTGGAATTAAACTAACTGGTTCCTGTACCACTTCTGCTTAAGTAAGGGTGTACTGTTAGCTAATTCTATTCAGCTTCCCAATCCATAAATTGGCATCCATTCTAATTCTTAATGGTATAGTGAACATGAAATGTAATAATGTTCACCAAGTGTTTTGTGAGGCATTAAATACAGCACAAACATGATATGAATAATTTCTCTTATAATCCTGACATTGATTTACCTCCTCAACCATCTCTGCAGTTGAAATCTAATTCAAAGATATTATCTCCAGCATTACTTGACCCTGTTACATCTATTTTAATTTGTAAAATTTGGAATCATTTAGAAAACACTCAGGGGGCCCTCAGGGGCTCTGAGCTGAGCCTGGGACTCCTGAGAAAAATCAGGAATGGACCACGCTCTCAAAGAGCTCCCAATACAGAGGCAGCAGGCTAAATAAATGATTTGAAACAGCATGAGATCTGCTTAATTAGGGCTCAGAGGAATGAGCAGTTACTTCTTCCTACAGGGAGGAGCGTTTAAAATCAGTACCAGGATACATTTCTACTGGATAGAGTAAAATACATGAAGTGCTAAGTCATTTTCCTCTCTGTCATATCTCAGTCAAACCTCAAACTTCTCAGGGCTAGGAGCAGCTTTCTCACATCTGAATGGGTCCCTTATGAGAGAGCAGGAACTATCTCCGTCTTCATCTGGGACGGTGCACAGTATAAAGTGACTGTGTATTTGCAAGCTTCCCTTAGAGGGTCTTAGCATATCTCTCACTTAGCACAGCAGAGAAGAATTAGGTTGAAATAATCAGTAGATGAATAATGCAGAAGTGTACGGATAAGGCAGCATGAACTTTATAAAACATGAAAGTTTGAGTGAGCTTGTAAGTACTTTAGAGAATGAAGGAGTATTGAATTAGACTGAACCACTACTCACTGTGATCTCAGGCATAATCAAACATTTCTGTACCTCAGTTTTCTCATCCACAAAATGCTTATGCTTATAGTACCAACTTCATAGGATTGTTGTGAGGGTTTGAGTGCGTTTATTCATTTAAAATGCTCAAAATAACGTCTGAAATATCGCAAAATTAAACAAGTGGTAGTGGTTATTGTTGCTCTTGTTAACTCTTAAAGTGATGATGTCAGACACTGTGCTAAAGTGATCCGAAAAGGAAGGCAGCAATCCTAGGCTACTCTGCACGTTCTCCTCTCACATGTGTTTGGATCTTTCATGAGGAAGGTTGTCTTAATAATAGAATTTTTCAGGTACTAACCGTCTGGTGTTTACTCTTTTCCACTCTGCAGGCCACCCGATGAGNTAAAATGCTCAAAATAACGTCTGAAATATCGCAAAATTAAACAAGTGGTAGTGGTTATTGTTGCTCTTGTTAACTCTTAAAGTGATGATGTCAGACACTGTGCTAAAGTGATCCGAAAAGGAAGGCAGCAATCCTAGGCTACTCTGCACGTTCTCCTCTCACGTGTGTTTGGATCTTTCATGAGGAAGGTTGTCTTAATAATAGGATTTTTCAGGTACTCACCGTCTGGTGTTTACTCTTTTCCACTCTGCAGGCCACCCGATGAGGTTTGACTAAAAGGTGATGAGAAATCAGTGTTTTAGTTGGTAAATATTTTTAAGCTCAGAAGATTCTCATCAGGGACAGAGAATTCTGAACCAGAGAGTGACAAATGAAACCAAACCAAACCAAACATCATCTCTCCTTCATCTTGTGTTCACAAGGTTTCTATTGCATTTATTTTTAAAAAATGAATTGGCTTAACTTTCATTAAAAAAAAAAAAAACGCTGAATGAAACCACACAGTGGAGGAAAGGTCAGTCTTTTCAAGAGATGGTATTGGGAAAACTGGATCACCATATGCAAAAGAATGGAGATTGACCCTTCTCTTACACTACATACAAAAATTACATCAAAATAGATTAAAGACCTTAATGTAACACCCAAAAGTATAAAACTCCCAAGAAGAAGACATGGGGGAAAGCTTCAAGAAATTGAATTTGGCCGTGATTTCTTGAAAATGACACCAAAAGCATAAGTGACAAAAGCAAAAATAGACAGAGGACTGCATAAAACTTAAAAACTTCTGAGCACCAAAGGAGACAATCAATGGAGTGAAAAGGTGACCTACAGAAAGAGAGAAAATATTTACAATCCATATATCTGATAAGGCCTTAATACCTAGAATATATAAAGAGCTCCTACAACTCAACAACAAAAACACAACCCAGTTAAAAACTGGGTGCTATGACTGGACTTTTTTCCTCCAAAATTCGTATGTTGAAACCCTAATTCCTGGTGTGATAATATTTGGAGGTGGAGC
>NW_007740365.1:5441-15972 GCF_000696425.1 Galeopterus variegatus | reverse complement strand
AGAGGAAGAGAGAGATTCCCCCCAAGAGATGGAAGCACCCTAAATATCCATCAACAAATGAACAGATAAAGAAAATGTGGTATATAAATACCATGGACTATTATTAAGCCTTAAAAAATAAAGAAACCCTGCCACGTGCTGCCACACGGATAAATCTTGAAGACACTTTGCTAAGTTAAAGAAGCCAGTCACAATATGGCAAATATGGCATGGTTCACTTACATGAGGTATCTAAAGTAATCAAATTCATGGAAACAAAGTAGAATTGTTGCCAAGAGCTGGGGCAGGAGGAAATGGGGTGTTGTTGTTCAATGGGTATAATTTTATAGTCATGCAAGATGAAAAAGTTCTAGCAGTTTCTTGCACATCAGTGTGTATATAGTTAACGATATCATACACTCAAAAATTGTTAGGACGGTAAGCTTATGTTATGTGATTTCTTACCACAATAAGAAACAATAAATTGACTAAGGAGGGGATTTTAACTGAGTCCAGATAATGATGTGTGACAAACCGTGGGGTAAGTCATTTCTTCTTCTAAGACACTTGATCCAATAACTGCACTATTAGGAGATTAGGGTTAGAAAGCTCTTTGGTGGATTTACAGTTCAATTCAGGTTTAGTTAATTGTCTGCTGATTAATTAACAATGTTTAGCAAAAACAGTCTCTTTTTTATTATTACTTTAAAGAATGATAGACTTTAAACATATAGAAAAGTATGGAGAATAATGCTGGAAAAACCTACAAATCCATCACCATGCAGTCCCATTTCAACATTCTGCCACAGCTGCTTCAAATGTTTTTATCTCTACTTTTTATTTCAAAATTCAAAAATAAACATGAAACAAACAAAAAAGCTAACTATGACATAGTGAAGCCACCTGCCAGCCCTTCCTCCTTCTCTTGTGATAATAACTTCTGAGTTTGGTATTTCTTACTCGCATTCAGATTTTTATACTTTTAGCACTTATTACTGTACCTGTAAATAAAATATGTAATTATTTTACATGTTTAAAACCTTTATATGAACAGCCTCTTACTGTATATACTGTTTTGCACCTTGCTTGTTTGTTGGACATTTACGTTTTTGAGAGAACATGGTCTCCTTTGTTAACTCCTGAGATAAAGCTGAGACATCAACCCAGGCTGGTTTCAGGAGGTCACCTCTAGTTCCTCCAGGCTCCTCACCTTTCTGCCTGGTGTCCATTCTTCATCGGAATCCTCAGGGTCATCCACATGGAGTTTGGCCTGCCTTCGGTGACACATGAAAGCTGGTCGAGGGGCTCTGCGACCTGGAAAGAAGCCAAATCTTTGTCTTAAAAGGGAAGAGGTGGGAGGAGGAACAAAGGGTGGTGGCAATGGAAAGCACCACAAAGCCAGTGTGACTCTGCGTGGGCTGGGAGAGTCTTGAACAAGGTCAAGATGTGAGCTCTGCATGACTAGTGCCGACACTCAGCCGTGCACTGACAAAAAAAAAAAAAAAGAAAAAAGAAAAAATTTCCCCTCCAGATTTGTCTCCATACAGAAGGGAACTGTGGGCAGATGCAGCTACCTGAGAGCCAAAATAATACAGGCACAGAAGACCTGTTTCATATTTCCCAGGCTGGTCTGCAACCAGCACTTCCTGTTACCTTTGTTAATCAGCTCATTATAGTCCCTTTTCACATTCCTATAGCAAATTTTCTCTCATTTTCCCATCTCCACCCATTCTTCCTTGGAGAAGTATATGGAAATGTCTTTGAAAGCATCTTAGCCTAGAGAAAATAATAGATTTCATCAATGATTTACTGTACACATCACAACATCAAGTGGGGCCTTTTTTCTGCCTTGTAATCGTAACAAGCAGAACACAGCCTGGGGCCTTGGAGTGGTCTCTGTGAAACAAGGATAAAGACGTTTGTTACCTCCCTCCCCAGATTGTGTCCTGTTTAAAAGAACACAGCATCTGCCTTGCTCTCCCCTGACACAGAGAGTTTGATTCTAGTGTCCTTTTCTCCCCCATGTCCCAGACAGGACCAATAGTCCCCATTCCATGCACATTCATAGCCAGGGTTGCACAGAGGTGCAGGCCACTAGTCTGCAGCCCTCCAGACATCAGGTCCTTGTCACTAGGTCCCCCTCTGCATCCTTCCTACAAATCCTGCTTGGAGCCCAGCTTGACTTTCCCTACCTCTCACTGTGGGCTTCCGCCCTGTTCTCCCTGCATCTCCCTCAGGATTCTCCTCTGGGGACCCGTTGAGGCTCATGGTGCTGGAACAGGCCGGCAGGCTCTGCTCCAACTCCAAGGCTGGGAAGGGCTCCTGAGTCTCCCAGCTGCAAGGCCAAGGCTCCTGTGGAAAGAGAGGGCACTGACAGGGGGCCACAGCCCAGACCACTGCCCAGAGCCAGGCTCTGTCTTCTCCACTTGGTTGTGGTGCCTAGACTAGGAAGATGTGGTGACCCTGCAAGGACTGGAGGATGTTGGGGAGGTCTGGGGGATATTGACGGGATGGGGGGGGTCTCTGCTGGCCATGGCAGACCACCTAATGTAAGCTGTTTTGTTTCAGTTTCCCTGCATCTTGACGCATCTGAGGAAGGGTGGCAAAGGTGACTGAGTTGACCCTCAGTCTTCTAGGGTTCTTCAAGGGGAGTCCTGAGGTGTGAGGGCTATGGGAGTCCCATGGAGACCTTGAGGCCCCCTGGCTGGCGGGACTCGGGTTACACTGACCAGTGGGGCTCTCCTCCAGTGAGAGGAAATGAACATTTCTCATAGGAAGGCTTCCGGGATCTCCACCAGGAGATTCTGGAAAACTCTGGGAGTAAAGCAGCCTGGACCTCTAAGGAGCAGCAATCCCTCAGGCTGAGGAGATTTGGGGTCTCCAAGGCCAATGAGATTTGGAGTCTCTCAGGCTGAGGTTCTGGGGTTTCTCAGGTCGAGGAGATTTGGGGTATCTCAGGCTGATAGTATTTGGGGTTTTTCAGGACAAGATTTTGGGTCTTTCATGCTGATGAGATTTGTGATGCTCAGGCTTAGAGGCTTTGGGATTCATCAGGTAAAGGGAATTTGGTGTCCCTCGGGATGAGAGGATGTGGCATTTTTGAGGCTGAGGAAACTCGGGGTCTCTCAGGCTAAGGAGATTTGGGGTCTCTCATTAGGGGGCATTAGGTTCTCTGACACTGACGTTATTTGGAGGTCTTTGAAGCTGAAGGACGTGTCCAGGCTGAGTAGGATCTCTAAGGTTGGGGAAATTCGGTCTCTCTGTGGCTGTGGTATTTAGGGTTTCCCAGGCTGGGGGGTTTGGGGTGCCTTAGGCTGAGGGGAATTGTGATTCCTCGGGCTTAGGGTATTTGGGCTCTAAGCATTAGGGGATTTGGCGTTCCTGTGGGTGAAGGGATTTGAGGTGTCTGAAGCTGAGGTGCGTCAGGGTCTGAGGCCGAGGGGGGTTGACGTCGGTCCAGGTTAGCTGATTTGAGGTCTCTTGGGGATCAGGGGATCTGGGTTTTTTCCCAGGCTGAAATTTAAAGGTCTTGGGCTGAAGGTTTACAACGGTTTCTTACTGCACAGCAAAGATTTCCCGAGTTCCTGTCACTCTCTCTGGGTTTCTCCTGCTGCGCTGCCCACCCTGGCCTGGCTCCCGCTCGGATCCTCTGAGGAGGGAGACGACAGTTGAAACGGCCACGCAGCCGCTGGTACCACCAAAGCGCCAATCCGAGCTCCCGCCAATGAGCGATCAGGAGGGCATAAAGGGGCGGAGAGTAGGGCAGAACCTAAGCATGCCGGTCACAGGCACCACTCAGTCATAGGCTCGGGCGTCAGGGCGGGACCTGGTCTTTCCGGACTTGTGGACGATCCTGCCCAAAACCTCAGGCATTCGCCACTCTGGGTACTGCTCATGCGTCACTCAAGAAGCCTCGCGTCCAGAAGAGCGGTCTCTCAGGTCCTGACCGGCCGTACAGGCCTGTCATGGTGCACAGATCCGGCTCTCAGCACTACGGTAGGCTTGCCCCGCGGTCCTGTCCACAGGGGATCTCAAAGGGGTTAGGGTTAGGGTTAAGGTTAGGTTTAGGGTGAGGGTTGTTAGGCTTAGGGTTAGGATTGGGGTTAGGGTAAAGGGTAGGGGTCGGGGTAGGGGTCGGGTGAGGGTTAGGTTTAGGGTTAAGGTTAGGGTTAGGGTTAGGATTAGGTTTAGGAGAAGTTTAGGGTTCGGGTGAGCGTGAGGGTGAAGGTGAGGGTGAGGGTTAGGTTTAGGGTTAAGGTTAGGGTTAGGATTAGGGTTAGGGCTAGGGCTTGTGTTAGGGTTGGGTCTAGGGTTAGGGTTAGGTTTAGTGTTAGGGTAAGGGTTTGTGTTCGATATAGGTATCAGTTCAGATTAGGGTTTGGGTTAGGGTTAGGGTGAGGCTTAGGTTAGGGTTAGGGTTAGGGTTTGGGATCGAGTTAGGGTTAGAGTTAGAATTAGGGTTAGGGATATGGATAGTGTTAGGGTTAGGGTCGGTTATGGATAGGTCTAGGGTTAGGGTTTGGTTTAGGGTTAGGGTTAAGGTGAGGGTGAGGGTTAGGGTCAGGGTTAGGGTTGGTTTAGGTTTAGGGTTAGGGTTAGGTTTAGGGCTAGGGATAGGGATAGGGATAGGGCTAGGAGTAGGGTTAGGTTTATGCTTAGGGTTAGGGTACGGTTTCGGGTTAGGGTTAGGGTTAGGCTTATGGTTAGGCTTAGGCTTAGGGGTACTGTTAGGGTTAGCACTAGGGTTAGGCTGAGGGTGAGGGTGAGTGTGAGGGTTAGAGGTAGGATTATTGTTAGGGGTAGTGTTAGGGTTAGTATTAGGGTTAGGGTTAGGGTTAGACTGAAGGTTAGGGTTAGGGTTAGGGGCAGAGTTAGGGCTAGGGCTAGGGTTAGGGCTAGGGTTAGGGCTTGGGCCAGGGTTAGCGTTAGGGTTAGGATTGGTCTTAGGGATAGGGTTAGTGTTATCTTTTGGGTTCTGGTTAGGGTGAGGGTGAGTGTTTGGGTTAGGGTTATGATTAGGGTTAAGGTTGGGAGGGTGAGGGTGAGAGTTAGGGTTAGGGGGTTAATGTTAGGGTGAGGGTAGGGCAAAGTGTAGGGTTAGGGTTAGGATTAGGGTTAGAGTAAATGTTAGGGTTACAGTGAGCGTGAGGGTGAGGTTGAAGGTGAGGGTTATGCTTACAGTGAAGGTTAGAGTTAGGGTTACAGTTTTGGTTCGAGTTCAGGTTCAGGATCGGGTTAGGGTTAGGGTGAGGGTGAGCGTTATGTTTATGGTTAGGTTTAGGGTGAGGGTGAGTTTTACGATAAGGGTTAGTGTTTCAGTTAGGGGTAGCATTAGGTTTAGGGTTAGGGTTAGGTTTATGGCTAGGGCTAGGGTTCGGATTATGGCTAGAGCCAGGGTTAGCATTAAGGTAAGGGTTAGGGTTAGGGTTAGGGTTGGGGTGAGGGTGAGGTTTAGGGTTAGTGTTAGGGTTAGATTAGGGTGATGGTGAGGGTGAAAGTTAGGGTTAGGGATAGGGTTAGTGACTGGGTTTGGGTTAGTGTTAGGGTGAGTGTGAGGGCGAGGGTGAGATTAAGGGTTAGGGTTGGGTTTAGTTTTCAAGTTTTGGTTCTGGTTCTGGTTCGGGTTAGGTTTAGGGTTACAGTTAGTGTTAGGGATAAGGTTAGTTTTAGGTTTAGGGTTACGTTTCCGGTTAGGGTTCGGGTTCAGATTAGTCTTAGGGTTAGGGTTAGGGATCGGGTTCGGGTTAATGTTCAGGTTAGGGTTAGGTTTAGGGTTAGGGTTACGATTAGGGTTAGAGCTAGGGCTTGGGTTAGGGTTGGGTCTATGGTTATGGTTAGGTTTAGTGTTAGGGTTAGGGTCTGTGTTCGATTTAGGTTTCAGTTCAGATTAGGATTTGGGTTAGGGTTGGGGTGATGGTTCAGCTTTGGGTTCAGGTTTGGGTTTGTGTTCGGTTTAGGGTTAGGTTTAGGTTTACGTTTAGGGTTAGGTTTAGGGATAGGGTTCGGGTTCGGGTTAGGGTTAGGCTTAGGCTTAGGCTTAGGGTTACTGTTAGGGTTATGGCTAGGGTTAGGCTGAGGGTGCATGTGAGAGTTAGGGTTAAGGTTAGTGTAAGGGTAAGTGTTAGGGTTAGGGTTTGGGTTTGAGTTAGGGTTAGGCTTAGGCTTAGGGGTACTGTTAGGGTTAGGACTTGGGTTGGGTTTGAGTTAGTGTTAGGGTTAGGGTGAGGGATTGGGTGAGGGTTAGGTTTAGGGTTAGGTTTTGGGTTATTGTTATGGTTACGGTTAGGCTTAGGATTAGTTTGAGGTTGAGGATGAGGGTTAGGGTTAGGGTTAGGTTTAGGGTATGGGTTAGGTTTAGGGTTAGGGTTAGGTATAGGGCTAGGGCTAGGGAAAGGGTTTGGGCTAGGGTTAGGTTTCTTGTTAGGGATAGGGTTAGGGTGAGGGTGAGGGTGAGATTTAGGGTTAGGATTAGTGTTAGGGTGAGGGTTTGGGTGAGTGTTAGGATTAGGGTTAGGGTTAGGGACAGGGCTAGGGTGAGATTTAGGGTTAGGTTTAGTGTTAGGGTGAGGGTTTGGGTGAGTGTTAGGATTAGGGTTAGGGTTAGGGACAGGGCTAGGGTGAGATTTAGGGTTAGGTTTAGTGTTAGGGTGAGGGTTTGGGTGAGTGTTAGGATTAGGGTTAGGGTTAGGGACAGGGCTAGGGTGAGATTTAGGGTTAGGTTTAGTGTTAGGGTGAGGGTTTGGGTGAGTGTTAGGATTAGGGTTAGGGTTAGGGACAGGGCTAGGGTGAGATTTAGGGTTAGGTTTAGTGTTAGGGTGAGGGTTTGGGTGAGTGTTAGGGTTAGGGTTAGTGTCAGGGTTCGGGTTAGGGATAGGGTTAGGGTGAGGGTGAGGATGAGGGTGAGATTTAGGGTTAGGGTTAGGGCTAGGGCTTGGGTTAGAGTTAGGTCTAGGGTTAGGGTTAGGGTTTGTGTTTGATTTAGGTTTCAGTTCAGATTAGGGTTTTGTTTAGGTTTAGGGTTAGGGGTAGGTTTCGTGGTCGGGTTCGGGTTTGGGCTCGGGTTCGTGTTAGGGTTAGGGTTAGGGTTAGGGTTTTGGATCGAGATAGGGTTAGAGTTAGAATTAGGGTTAGGGATAGGGTTAGTGTTAGCGTTAAGTTTAGGTTTAGGTTACGGTTATGGTTAGGTTTAGGGTTATTTTGGGGGTTAGGATTAGGGTTACGGTGAGGATGACCTTGAGGTTTAGGTTTGGGTTAGGGTTAGGTTTAGGGTTAGGGTTAGGGTTAGGGTTAGGTTTAGGTTTAGGGTTAAGGTTAGGGTGAGGGTGAGAGTGAGGGTGTGGGTGAGGGTGAGTGTTGTGGCTCGGGTTAGGGATACAGTTAGGGTGAGGGTGAGAGTTACGGTGAGGTTTAGGGTGAGGGTAAGGGTGAAGGTGAGATTTAGGTTTATGGTTAGTGTTAGGGTGAGGGTTGGGGTGAGTATTAGGGTTAGGGTTACGGTTCGTCTTAGGGTTCGGGTTCTGAATTGTGTTGGCATTAGGGTTAGGGTTAGGATTAGGATTAGGGCTAGGGCTTGGGATAGAGTTAGGTCTAGGTTTAGGGTTAGGTTTAGGGTTAGGGTTATAGTTTGTGTTCGATTTAGGTTTCGGTTCAGATTAGGGTTTGGGTAGGTTTAGGGTTACGGGTATGTTTCGGGTTCGGGTCCGGGTTTGAGTTCGGGTTCCGGTTAGAGTTAGGGTTTGGGTTAGGGTTAGGGTTAGGGTTAGGGTTAGGGTTTGGGATTGAGTTAGGGTTAGAGTTAGAATTAGGATTAGGGATACAGATAGTGTTAGGGTTAGGGTTAGGTTTAGTGTTAGCTTTAGGTTTACAGTAAGGGATAGGTTTAGGGTTAGGGTTTGGTTTAGGGTTAGGGATAAGGTGAGGGTGAGAGTGAGGTTTAGGGTTAGCAATAGTATTAGGGTTGGGGTTAGGGTGAGGGTGAGGGTTAGGGTCAGGGTTAGGGTTGATGTTAGGTTTCGGGTTAGGGTTAGGTTTAGGGCTAGGGATAGGGATAGGGTTAGGGCTAGGAGTAGGGTTAGGGTTATGCTTAGGGTTAGGGTACGGTTTTGGTTTAGGGTTAGGGTTAGGCTTATGGTTAGGCTTAGGCTTAGGGGTACTGTTAGGGTTAGGACTAGGGTTAGGCTGAGGGTGAGGGTGAGTGTGAGGGTTAGAGTTAGGGTTATTGTTAGGGGTAGCATTAGGGTTAGGGGCAGGGTTAGGGCTAGGGCCAAGGTTAGCGTTAGGGTTAGGATTGGGGTTAGGGATAGTGTTAGCATTATCTTTAGGGTTCGGGTTCAGGTTAGGGTTAGGGTGAGGGTGAGGATGAGGGCGAGGGTTAGGTTTACGGGGTTAAGGTTAGGGTGAGGGTGAGGGTGAGGTTGAGGGCGAGGGGTAGGTTTAGGGTTAGGATTAGGGTTAGGCTAAATGTTAGGGTTACGGTGAGTGTGAGGGCGAAAGTGAGGGTTACACTCATGGTGAAGGTTAGAGTTAGGCTACAGTTTGGGTTCGAGTTCGGGTTCGGGTTTGGGTTAGGGTTTGGGTTTGGGTTAGGGTTAGGGTGAGGGTGAGGTTTAGGTTTATGGTTAGGGTTAAGGTGAGGGTGTGGGTGAGTTTTACGATTTGGGTTAGTGTTAGGGTGAGGGTTTGAGTGAGTGGTAGGGTTAAGGTTAGGGATAGGGTTAGGGTAAGGTTTCGGGTTAGGTTTAGGTTTCAAGTTTGGGTTCTGGTTCTGGTTTGGGTTAGGTTTAAGGTTGGGATTAGTGTAGGGATAGGGTTACGGTTTGGGTTTGAGTTAGGTTTATGGTTAGGGTTAGTTTTAGGGGTAGCGTTAGGGTTAGGTTTAGGGTTAGGTTTAGGGTTAGGGTTGGTGTTAGGTTTAGGGTTAGGTTTAGGTTTATGGTTACGTTTAGGTTTAGGGTTAGGTTTTGGGTTAGGGTTAGGGTTAGGGTTATGTTTAGGGTTAAGGTTAAGGTGAGCGTGAGGGTGAGGGTTAGTTTTAGTGTTAGGGTTAGGGTACTGGTTCCGGTTAGGTTTAGAGTTAGGGTTACATTTAGGGTTAGGGCAAGGGTTAGGATTACGATTAGGGTTCGAGTTTGGGTTAGGGTTAGGGTTAGTGTTAAAGTTAGTTTTACAGCTAGGGCTACTGTTAGTGTTAGGGCTAGTGCAAGGGTTCAGGTTAATGTTAAGGTTTGGTTTCAGGTTCCAGCTCGTGTTAGGGTTAGATTTAGGGTGAGGGTGAGTGTGTTGGTGAGGGTTAGGGTGTGGTTTAGCGTTAGGGTTAGGGTTATTGTTATGGTTAGGGTTAGGCTAAGTGTTAGTGTGGGGGTGAGGGTGAGGTTTAGGGTTACAGTAAGGGTTAGGGTTAGGGGTACTGTTAGGGTTAGGTTTAGTGTGAGGGTGAGGGTGAGGGTGAGGATTAGGGTTAGAGTTAGGGTTAGTGGTAGTGTTATGGATATGGTTAGGGTTAAAGTTAGGGTTAGTGTTAGGGTTTCATTTTGGGTTCAGGTTCGGGTTTGGGTTTTGGTTAGTTATGGGAATAGAGTTAGGATTACTGTTGGCGTTAGGGGTACTCTTTGGGTTAGGGTTAGGGTTAGTGTTAGGGTTAGTGTTATGGTGAGGTTTAGACTTAGGTTTAGGGTTTGGTGTCGGGGTAGGGTCCGTGTTCGGTTTCTGGTTAGGGTTAGGGTTAGTGTTAGGGTTAGGGTTAGTGTTCAGTTCAGGTTCGTGTTCGGGTTTTGGTTAGGGTTATGGTTTGGATTACGGTTAGGGTGAGGGTCAGGGTTAGGGTGAAGGTGAGGTTTAGGGTAAGGTTAGAGTTAGGGTTAGGCTTATTTTTCTGTCTCGGTTACGTTTAGGGTTCCGGTTAGGGTGAGGGTTAGGTTTAGGGTTCGGATGAGGATTTGGGTGATGGTGATGGTGCGGGTGAAGTTGAGGGTGGGGGTGAGGGTTAGTGTTAGGTTTACTGTAAGAGTTAGACCTGGGTTAGGGTTAGGGTTAGGGTTAGGGATATGGTTAGGGCAAGGGTTAGGGTTATGGTTAGGTTTAGGGTTAGGGTTAGGGTGAGAGTGAGGGTGAGTGTGAGGGTAAGCTTTATGGTTTGGGTTGGGTTTATGGTAACTGATAGAGCTGGGTTAGGGTTAGAGTTAGGATTATGATTAGAGTTAGTGTTAGGGATTGTGTTAGGTTTAGGGTTATGGCTAGAGTCAGGGTTAGGTTTAGGGTGAGGGTGAGAGTGAGGGTGAGTGTGAGGGTAAGCTTTATGGTTTGGGTTGGGTTTATGGTAACTGATAGAGCTGGGTTAGGGTTAGAGTTAGGATTATGATTAGAGTTAGTGTTAGGGATTGTGTTAGGTTTAGGGTTATGGCTAGAGTCAGGGTTAGGTTTAGGGTGAGGGTGAGAGTGAGGGTGAGTGTGAGGGTAAGCTTTATGGTTTGGGTTGGGTTTATGGTAACTGATAGAGCTGGGTTAGGGTTAGAGTTAGGATTATGATTAGAGTTAGTGTTAGGGATTGTGTTAG
>NW_007740365.1:3476-4507 GCF_000696425.1 Galeopterus variegatus | reverse complement strand
TTAGGTTTAAGTTTAGGTTTAGGTTTACGGTTAGGGTTTGGGTTAGGGTTAGGATTTAGGGGTAGGGTTAGGGTTAGGTTTAGGATGAGCGTGAGGGTGAGGGCTAGGTTTAGGGTTAGGGTTAGGGTACAGGTTCGGGTTAGGTTGAGGTTTAGGGCAAGGGTTAGGATTACGGTTAGGGTCGGGTTTGGGTTAGGGTTACGTTTAGTGTTAAAATTAACTTTAGGGCTAGGGCTAGGGTTAGGATTAGCGCTAGTGCTAGGGTTACAGTTAGGTTTACGGTTGGGTTTAGGGATAGGTTAGGGTTAGGTTTAGGGTTAGGGTTCGGGTTAGGGTTAGGGTTAGGTTTAGGGTTAGTGTAAGTGTTAGGGTTCGGGTTGGGGTTAGGTTTAGGGTTAGGGTTTAGGGTAGTGTTCGGGTTAGGGTTAGGATTAAGGTTCGGGTTAGTGTTATGTTTAGAGCTAGGGTTTGGGGTACGTTTAGGGTTAGAGTAGGTGTTAGGGTTGGGGTTAGGGTTAGGGTGAGGGTTACAGTGATGGTTAAGGTTAGTTTTAGGCATACTTTTAGAGTTAGGGTTTGGATTAGGGTTAGGGTAGCATTAGGTTAATGGTGAGGGTTAGGATTGGGGTTAGGGTTAGGGTTAGGCTGAATGTGTGGGTGAGGGTTATGGTTACGGTGAGGTATAGCATTAGGGTTAGGGTTAGGGTTATTGTTACGGTTAGGGTTAGGCTTACAGTTAGTGTGGGGGTGAAGGTTAGGGTTAGTGTAAGGGTAGCATTAGGGTTACTGTTAGGGTTAGGTTTATTGTGAGGGTAAGGGTTAGGATTACGGTTAGGGTTAGGGTTAGTGGTAGTGTTAGGGATATGGTTAGCATTAGAGTTAGGGTTAGGGTTAGGGTTAGGGTTTGGGTTTGGGTTTGGGTTCGGGTTTGGGTTAGTTTTGGGGATAGAGTTAGGGTTAGTGTTAGGGGTAGGGGTACTATTAGTGTTAGTGTTAGTGTTAAGGTTAGGGTTAGTGTTATGTTACGGTGA
>NW_007740365.1:0-583 GCF_000696425.1 Galeopterus variegatus | reverse complement strand
TAGGGTGAGGGTGAGTGTGTTGGTGAGGGTTAGGGTGTGGTTTAGCGTTAGGGTTAGGGTTCTTGTTATGTTTAGGGTTAGGCTAAGGGTTAGTGTGGGGGTGAGGGTGAGGGTTAGGGTTACAGTAAGGGTTAGGGTTAGGGGTACTGTTAGGGTTAGGTTTAGTGTGAGGGTGAGGATTAGGGTTAGAGTTAGGGTTAGTGGTAGTGTTATGGATATGGTTAGGGTTAAAGTTAGGGTTAGTGTTAGGGTTACATTTTGGGTTCAGGTTCGGGTTTGGGTTTCGGTTAGTTATGGGAATAGAGTTAGGATTACTGTTGGGGTTAGGGGTACTCTTTGGGTTAGGGTTAGGGTTAGGGTTAGTGTTAGGGTTAGTGTTTGATGAGGTTTAGACTTAGGTTTAGGGTTTGGGGTCAGGGTAGGGTCCGTGTTCGGTTTCTGGTTAGGGTTAGGGTTAGTGTTAGGGTTAGGGTTAGTGTTCTTTTCAGGTTCGTGTTCGGGTTTTGGTTAGGGTTATGGTTCGGATTACGGTTAGGGTGAGGGTCAGGGTTAGGGTGAAGGTGAGGTTTAGGGTAAGGTTAGA
>NW_007740364.1:32756-33207 GCF_000696425.1 Galeopterus variegatus | reverse complement strand
GGAGCGCCGCCGCGCTCCCAAGCGGTGCACTCTCCAGTGCGCCACCGGGCCGGCCCTTTAATTTTTAATAAAAAGCAATTTAGATATTTCTTTTGATTCCTTGATGTCTGCTAAACCATAACTCTGGTATCTCACTTGCCATTTCACTTGCCATCCCAAGGTGTTTTCCTAAATAGAGACAATTGCCTAAGAAGTTGTTGGAATTAGATAATTTCCCCCTTATTTCACATAGGAAAAAGTCTAGGAGAAAATAAAGCAAAATATTAACAGTGGTTGTTTTTGAATGGTAGAAACAAGGATGGTTTCATTTTCCAGATTTTCTGTAATAAGCAAGTATAACCTTTTTAAATGTTAGAGTGGATTGCAACTTTATTTTGTTCAAGTACATTTAAAATTTTTTCAAACCATCTCAACTAATGGAAAAGTTGCAAGGGTGATAGAAAAAACTTTT
>NW_007740364.1:9956-29434 GCF_000696425.1 Galeopterus variegatus | reverse complement strand
TTCCCTCTGCAGGTTCGGATCCTATATGGGGATGACCGGTGCGCTCACAGCAGACATCAAAAAGAACAAAAAAAAAATCTTTAAAGGGCACCCCTTTTTTTTTTTCAGTTAGTAACATGAAAAAGACTACATTGACATGGTTCAATTCCCAGGAACTCCAATTCCTTAGAGATAACTAAATGGCTGGTATCATTGCTTACAAAAGCGCGCTAAACTTGATGGAGAAATAAAGTTTCTATATTTAATTTCATCTTTTAATTCCATTTTTCCACAAACTTTTTGAAGTTCCCTCATATCTACAGATTGAAAACCATAAGCTCACACTAATACCTCCAGTTCTACTCCAACACCACAGTTTAATCTGGTTTTCCCTTTTCATGTTATAAAACTCCCTTCTTTGACAGTGACATACTGTTTCTATTTTCCTTAATATAGTTACTTATTTTATTTCTCCTACCCTATGTAGCCAGTGTTTTTTGTTTGTTTGTTTGTTTTGCAGCTGGCCAGTATGGGGATCTGAACCCTTGACCTTAGTGTTATAACACCACACTCACATGTACCCAATTTTCCCAACACTCTACCCTCCCTGCCGCCACCACATGGACACCTTCCTCACCCTGCTCGGTTCCAACACCCCATGTCCTCCCACCTGCTCTGAGCCACTGAGACTCGCTGCCTGGAAGCCCTGCTTGCTCAGCCCCACCTAGTGCCTTTGGGACAGAACCGTTCAGACCGGGAAGGGCGAGTAGTATCTTTCTATGAAAACAATAATAAAAATCTTGCCGCCGTAGTGATTTATATCTAGTTTATGCTCATTTATTTCTAGTTTTGCCCGAGTTGCAGCCTCCCCACTTGTCCCAGTCTGGTTTTGGCTTCCTGATGATCTTTACCAAGCAGGACACCACATAGTTTCCAGGCTTCCCAGACGCCAGGCAGCAGAGGCTGCTGTAACTGACCATTACCTGTTCTGTGGTGGAAACTTCTGGGTTGTCCCAGCCATGGTGGTGACTCGTGACCCAGGGCCTTCACTTCATCTCAATCCTTCAACTTCCCAGCTTTCCCATCAGTTTTGATTTCATTGCAGACTCTCATTTTATGCTACTCTGCTCCAAATCATTCAAGAGAAGGAAAAACACTGAACCAATTACATTTGAAAACTAGTACATTTCTTGCAAAAAAGGAGGCACTGTGAACACTATGAGGCTGGTGAAAAGTGAGGGAATAAACAGATATTTTCTATCTAAGACACAGGGCAGGTGTGGACAGTCACCCGTAGATGGTCCTGGGGGCCACCAGGAGCTGACCTGGATTTGATTGAAGGATGCTGCCGCCGGCACTTTGCAGAAATGTGACCCACAGCCCCCAGCTGTGAAGGCAGGCGTCACTCACTGTACCCTGCATTCCCAGCTCCCAGCCAAGTGCTGTGACAACCAGGATTGGTGAAGGAACCTGGACTTTGACCCTTCTCCCCTCCAGTTTTAGGGTTCTCTTTGGGGGATTCTTCCCTATAGAAATTCCTAATCTGATTTTATTTCCTTCTGGTGTCTCTATCTTGTTGGAAAATAATGTCATCAGTGAAACCCACTGATACCTGCAGTGGTTTCATCTACCACCTTGCAGAAAACATTCACATTTTAATAGACAGCTCCTACAAATGCAACATTTGGCCTGGTGAGGCTGAGGTCTAATGGAAGGCTTTCTTACCAATGGGAGAGATGTTTTAGGAGGAACTACCTTCCCCGCTGCCCTTCATGCTCCACTGTGGAGCTTCTGTCACTTGGCCCGGGGGATAGGAGTGAGGGGCAGAGGGCACCCTCATGGCCCAGACCCAAATCCCCCGCAGCTGGCGTGAGCCACGCTGTGCACGGGGAGTGTGAGCAAGGACGAGAGACAGGGCTCGGCTGGCCTCTCTGCCGGACACCCGTCCCACCCGCTGCCCGTTTTCCGTGGTCTCTGCTGCAGTCGGCTGCTTGGAGTCCCGCGGTGGCGGCAGCGGAGCAGGCTCTGCTGCGGATCTGCGTCCCTCCGGCTGCAACACAAGACACGAGGGGTCAGAGCAGCGCCCGGGTCTCGTGTTGTAGCCCGAGGTCTCACACCGTGTCATGGAGAACCCAGCCTGAGGGCACCTGCCAGGCTTCTGCTTCCAGGTGGGCCGCCTGGCTTTTGCTGGGGGAATCGGACTTGCTGTGCATTCCGATGAGGAAGCTGGAAAAGAAGGGAGGCCAGCGTCGGTAGGGGGCCCTGTGTCTGGGGCTGTCCTCGTATCAGCAGAGGAAAACCCAGTGGCCGGAACAACGGAGTCTAGCTGCCACCTGCAGGGAGCCCTGCCCTGGGCCGGGGCAGGTGAGCAGAGCCTGATGGAAGCGCTGAGAGAGGACAGGGCTATGTGCACAAATGTCTCACTGCGCACATTCCTCTTCCTTTAAACGATGAATTGCGGCTGGGTACAAGCCACTAATTACAGTTTATTATAACAATATTTCCTAGAGAATGCGTTCTTACTCTAACACTATGATGAGAATTTTATAAATGCCAGACTAGTACAATGAATTGCTGTGAATTATAATAAATATCTCCACTTTGGGAGTAGCAGTAAACACAACATTATTGCTGTTTCCAATGGGCCTATGAAGGATTTATTACTTACTTATGGTTTATTTTTATTCAAAAACTCCTACATATCATTTTTACGTGGATTCTTTTTGACGAGCTATTTCTGTTTCTTCTTACAAAATAAACGGAGGTAGGTCCAGAATCAAAAAAAGTGCTCCAACTGCAATTTCTTCACGGGTGACCTATTGACATTTCTCCTCCACCTGCCAGCAGCTAAGCTCTTTGCAGGAGTCGTGGACTTCAGGACTGAGGAATAAACTGCAGTTTTGCTCCCCTATCTTTATCTGCACTAAAGCAGACCCATCAGTTTTGTTCAATGAGTTTTTCGAGAAGGCAACAGACTTTGAGCACAGATTAGACATTAAGCAAAAGTGTAGAAATGAGGTATCAAATGATTTTCTACCAATGAAAGAAGACAAGGTTTTCACAGACTTGCAAAGTAGGAGGAAGAGGGATAACAATGTCATGCCTACTTTTTACAAGAACTTAAAATTGAGCAATTTAGAGGGAGAAAAAATCCCTTCTCTTGCCTAAATTATGTAAAAGACGTCTGAGGAGCTCTTCCCCGCTGACCAGGACACCCACCGTTGTGTCTGAGTGTGTGGTGCACTGGAGGCGCACGCTCCCCAGGTAAGTTATTTTTTCTCCAAACTTCTTTCACAGGTGGGACAATCCTTACTCAGGACCACGTCAGGTCCTGGGGAAGCCACGCGGTTCAGACACTGCAGGCTGCCATCCCATTTCACTTCCCTGCTTTCTTCCTCACCAACAGAGCCTGATGGGTTCCCAGTGGCTGTGGCCCAGCTTCCCTCACAGTTGGTGGCCTGTGGCATAGCTCTAACTATAAAGGATCTCAGCAAGTGTGGGGCTCTGGAAAAGATATTTTGCTGTTGTGGCACAAAGGCTGACAACAGGAGACATGCTTTTTGTCCTCTGGCCTTCACCTTCTTCCTGCTTGGTGTATGGATGCACTGCCTGGAAGCCACCTCATGAGCAAGAGGCAAAGGAGCCTGTGTCCTCAATGGGCCACATGTTGCCCTGACTGCACACCTCCAGGTTTCTTGTTACACCCATGCATTTATTCAAGGAGCATTAATTCAATAGCTCCTGTAGCCTGTGTTCTTCTGGACTCTGAGGATACAGCACAGAGCAAGGCAAACACAGACTGTCCTTATAAATGTCACATTCTAGGGAAGAGAGACAATATAGGAATAAAGAAGTAAATCTATAATGGAAGGGGAGAAGTGCTTGGGAGAAAAATAAAGTAGGACAGGGGACCAGATAGTGCAGGGCAAGGGTGGTGTCATGGAAAACATCACCAGAGGGTGACCTGAGCAGACCTGAAGGAAAACAGGGCAGGCACCACACAGAGACATCGGCTGTGGGAGGGAGGGAGGCAGAGAGAAAGAGCAGGTTGCATATTGCAAGCTTGAGAAGAAAATCAGTGGATGGCAGTGGAGATGGAAAATGTTACTGTCTTGTTTTCTAAACCGTCCCTCTGTACATTAAATAGGATTGCATGGAACTGCAGAACAGAAAACTGACTCCCATGGCTTAAACAGGCTGGGGGCTCCCTTCCCCACACTCATTCCCACCTGGGCAGGCTTGCTTCCCTCTCTGTTCACCTCATCCAAAGCTCCTGACTCTCCTGGTCTTCCCCTCCATAAATTCCTGGAACCCGGAGTGTGAACAGCCTTCTAGCTGGTGCTTGAACTTTCTGGGACTCTAGGCTCTTCTGCCCTGTCTCTCCCATACATCATACATTATTTAAGACTTTATTGTGTTCTTGGGGCCCAGCACAGGGCCTCTGATAAAGAAGAGCCTGTCACAGAGCCTGTTGGGAGAAGCATCTACTACCCAGGACCCCAGCAGGGTTTTCACAGCTCAGGGTCTGGTCCGGTCCATCACAAATCCAAACATCTGACGTGCAGCTGGGCTCAGGGCCCTGGCTCGTTCTGACAAAACTCAGAAGAAACTGAAATTCTGCGCACAATCGATTCCCTTGCCTCTAAGAGACAGCAGAAGTGGGTTGCGTCATCAAGTTCAGTTTGAAGAAAGTGGAGTTTCCCGGTGCTCAGCCGCAGCTTCTGACTACCAGCTTGTGCGGCACCCTGGCAGTGTATTTTGAGAAACTAAGGAACACAGAGGCAGCTGGACACTGGGGAGAAAGCTCGCAGTGACACAAGGGCAGGGAGACTCGAGCTCAGCTCCACCACAGCAGCAGCAGAGACGGAGGCCACAATGAATGAACCTCAACAAGACCCAGAGCGGCTGCACATGCACCCTGCTGGTTTGCATGATGCTTAGAGAGAGCTGGTTGATCCTCAATGCCCCAGGAACCAGCAATCAAAGTGCAGGCCAGGCAGGGGCAGAGTCTCAGCCTGTGGGAGCCCCCTGAACCTGCTGCATGCCACACCCTCCTGCTCAGAGGCCTGGCCCAGGTGCGGGGCTCAGCTGGAGCAGCAGAGGGGCCTGAACAGAGTAAGGTAGGTGGTGTTGCAGAACGATGAGGACAAGCCAAGCCTCCTGTCCCACTCACTGCCCGGGACCCTCTACCCATCACTCATCCCCTCCATGCCCATGCTGAGATGGGACTGTCTGGCTTATCTGTGCCAATGAGAGCCAAGAGAGAATGGGAATCAGAAAGCAAAGTTTAGAGCAAACCCAAGCTCATGGAACCCTGCAAGACAGAGGAACGAGGAAATCAACACCAGATGAGGGCAGCAGGCTGAGGACGCAGGAGACAGGATTCTTTGGTTATTAAGTCAAAGAGTGTCTGTAGCAGTGGAGGGACAGGGGCCTCCTCGAGAATGGTGAGGTCTGGAATGGGGTAGGATTTGGGGAAACAAGAAGAGAGTTTACTTATTGAGTGACCAGTGCCTTTGGTGAAGTGCAGCTGGATTTCAGGGCAGAAATGGGCCTGCCCAAGTGTCCTGGCAGCTCCCCCACCAGGCGGGGCTGGGATGGAGCAGGACACAGTCAGGGCAGACTGGGGCCTGCAGTGAGGGGCGGTGTGCGAAGCTCACATCCACCTGTGTACCCGGGTGCAGGCCAGACCCCTGGGGGTCCCCAGGGCTGTGCCAGAGAGCAGAGCACCAGAAGGCCCCTGACATGAGTGTGTCAGCAGAGTCCTGGCTTCCCTGGGAGACGGCTTCCAGGCCCCTCACGTGGGGTGGTGACAGCATGCGCCCAGCATGCACAGACTGTCTTAGCATGACAGACTCAGTGGAGGGACCAATGAGGAAAGCAGTGTGGCCATCGCCCCATCCCTGCCATACCTGGCTCAGGGTCTGAACTGAAGATGTGCCCTGAGGGAGATGACAGGACAAGGGCTGCAGATGCATGGGAAGGAGAGGCAGGACAAAGGCTCCTCATTCACTGGGAGCTCCAGAAACCTCCTGAAGATGGGCAAAGAAGTGAGAGACTGCAGAGCTCTTTGAAAGATGACCAAGTGGGAAATGTGAAAAATGGCCATGGTTATGCGGGTGGGGCTTGCAGCAGGCACGCTGGCACGACGGGCCATTTGCCCTCCGTTTGCCAAAGGTTCTGTTTGCACTTTATTTTCCTCTATTTGTTTTACACCCTAAAAAAAGGCCTTTACATTAAATAGTCACCCTTTATCCATTTGTAATTCTCTCCATCTGGGGCGCCATAAATTTCTTTCATGTATTCTCATATTAGAGAACCTAGTACATTTTCTCCCCTTGACTTCAGAACACGGGCCTCACTGATACAGGACTGAAGGCCACCCAGGAGGGGAGGGGAGGGGAGGGGAGAGGGACATGGGGGCAGCCACCAGGAGCCATCCCACTCCTCACCAAGCTGCACCTGGCTTACTGCATTTAATAAAATGGGCCCACTGGTAAAATCTCTACACCCATTTTTTAAAGAATTCTAATGAGAAAAGAAAGATTATACATCTTAGATTCTACCACATTTTTTAGAAGAGGGGGTATAGCAATGGAGAAGGGGTACTGACCTCAAGGTCAGAAAAACACTTTTGAATTCTATACTGCGATGCCCTTACTCCGTGACTTCAGACAAGCCACATCAACTTCCTAAGCCTCAATTTCTTTCTCTGCAAAATGGGAATATTAAAACCTGTCCTGGCCTTCGCAGTGTTGTTTTTGCAGGTTGAACAGCATAGGGTCTTCTCTGTTACCCCTGAAATGAGAATCCTGGTACTTCCAGAAACTACCAGGAGTGAGTACTAACAATAAAATGTTATGTTGATGCAAGATATTAGCAGAATTATTATTTAAGAAATGTATTCGCTCCTGTATTCATTTAACAAACATTTATTGAGGCTTTAGTGTTTGCCAGGCATTGTGCTAAGCACAGGAATAAGGTGGTAAACCCCTCACCTGCTTAGGCCATGGTCAGACTCTGTTGCCTAGAGCCAAATGCAATCCCATTTCATATCCAGAGGAATAGTAGAGAGGTTAAGGGCATGTGCTGAACCAGGGCCCAAGATTTGGAGCTGGATTGTTCTGGGTTCTAATCCAGCTTAGGAGCTGTGTAACCTGGTGAACATTGCATAGTTCCTCTGAAAAAAGTTTCTGCATCTGTAAAATGGGGGTGATAACAGTGCAGAATTTATAGGACAGTCATGAGGGGGAATGAGATGTAATGTCATAGAGTACATGGCCACAGTGCCTGGCACAGACGGAGCACCCCATGAGTAATGGCTGCTGTTGCTGCCGTATGTACCAATGTAATGGACTGTTTGTGCCCCTCAAAATTCACATGTTAAATCCTAACCCCAGTGTGATGGTATTAGTAGGTGGGGCCTTTGGGAGGTGATTAGGTCATGAGGGTGGAGCCCTCATGAATGAGATTAGTGCCCTTATAAGAAGAGACACGAGAGAAAGGATCACAGCCATGTGAGAGACAGCAAGAAGGTGGCTGTCTACAAGCCAGGAAATGGCCCTCACCAGACACCAAATCTCCCAGCATCTTGATCTCAGACTTCCCAGCCTCCAGAACTATGAGAAATAAACTTCTGTTGTTTATAAGTCTATGGTACTATTTTATAGAAGCTCAAAGGGACCAAGACAATCAACAATCCTATTTCCTTCTCCATGACATGATCTGAGATGACATCACGGCCTACCCTCAGGCTTCCCACAGAAGACACCCTCAATCCATTCCTTTTCGGTGGTCAGTCTAGATCCCATCAGCAGGTGAAACCACTGCCTGCTCTGTCTTCTGAAGGATGAACTCGCCGGCGAGACAAACCACAGATGGGCCCCTCGCCCTCTGGAGGACAGATTCCAGAGAAGGGACAGTCACTGTGGCTGGCAGCCACAGAGGTGGCACAGCTCCTTGCATGTCATACATATGAGCTCAGAGTACTTGGCTGAACAAACTAACCAATCAGCAATGGTCTGACAAGCTAGGCCTTTTTTTTTTTTTTCCTTTTTGTCTTTTTTACTGACCGGTAACGGGATCGCAACCCTCGGTGTCGCGCCCGGACCGGGGACCGGCAACGGGATCGCAACCCTCAGTGTTGCGCCCACACCGTGCTCAGCCAGTGAGCGGGAACCGGTCTCCACATGGGATCTGAACCCTCGGCAGGAGCGCCGCCGCACTCCCAAGCGGCGCACTCACCAGTGTGCCACCGGGCCGGCCCATGACAAGCTAGGCCTTTTGCAGAAACCCTGATTATAAACTTTGCGCTGCTGTGCATATACCGTATGCCAGGTGCACTCTTAGCAAGTGGGAAAGGTCCTGATCAACTCTAGTAATAAGCAGGGGTCTCCCAGGCAGGTGTGCGTCACCTTGGGAGAGTCAAGGCACATCTCACAAAGCCGTATGACTGTGGGTTCAGTTCAAAATTACACAGTGTTAACCTGTGGATAAGATAGATTTAGTAAATTATTTTGAAAATATTAAAGCTGGGAAAGCCCTTCTGGGCAGAAAGCAGATGTCTTGGAGGCTGGGCCCACCCCCTGCTGTAACCTGGCATGAGGCCAGGACCTCATGACAGTGTGACTCGCTGGCTCTGACCAGCTGTCTTCTGACCAAAAGTGAGGATCGCCATTCCCCATATCTTACAAGACACTGCCTTGCCAGACTCCCTGGTACTATTTAAAAACTGCCACTTCCACTCTCAGGCTTCCTACCTAGGCCCCTGAAATGGCCTCCTAATCAGCCTTCCCTTCTCATCGTGCCCCCACACCACCTCTCAGTCACCCCACTTCCCAAAGAGTGAAGCTTAACTCCATAGTCTGGCATTTCAGATGCTTTACTTAAAGGCACGTGGTCTCTGCCCATCTCCAGCAGCTCCCCAGTGGGTATTTCCTGGGTCCTGCTGGCCTCCCTCCCCCACGACTCTGCCCCCACTGTCCCCACACAGGGCCTTCACTGAGCTGCCCCTCCTTCCAGACACCACACTTTCTACCTCCTCAAGTGTTAAGACTGTCCTACATTTTTGACATTTCTTTATACCGTAGGTCTTTTAAACAATAACGTTTTTTAAACTCCTGTTAGATCAGGAACTGAATCATGTACGGCTTCAAGTACCCTGGGGTCCCTAATAAGATATCTTGAATATTGACGGTATTTACTTTATAAAAATTCCCCTATTTATTATTGAAATAGCTTTTTTCTTCCACAGTCATAATACAATTCAATATCTCAGAAGCTTTTGCCGATATCATTTTCTCAAGCACAGTTATTAATAATTTGCCTTCAAGTGCTCATTTAAGTGCCCAACATGAAGATAAGAGGTCTGCTTTCCTGTTGACACTCACACTCAACCATAATTATCTGTCATAAGAGGCGTGAAGATGGAGGTTCTGAAGG
The DNA here is from genome assembly GCF_000696425.1 of Galeopterus variegatus. Lineage (NCBI taxonomy): Eukaryota > Metazoa > Chordata > Mammalia > Dermoptera > Cynocephalidae > Galeopterus > Galeopterus variegatus. The sequence goes on along the minus strand of NW_007740364.1, from coordinate 20,014 downwards.
TCAGGTGTGCAGCCTCAAAACCCGGAAACGGTGACAATTATCAGCCGCCTTAAGTGCTGCAGGGGTGGGGCACCATTAATTATGTATGAGGCCATTTGTTCTGAATGTCATAGAATTCAGTCTCCCCTCCCCCATCTCACCACAACACACACACACACACACACATCACACATGAGCACACACGAGCACACACATGCACACGCACACATGCACGCGTGTGCACACACACACATGTGCACAGAGCCATCCTCCCTTCTGGGAGGGAATGTCCACCAGGGCACAGGTCTTGAGATAACCGAAGTGTGCTCATTCAGGAACCAGAACTCAAAAACACACAAGGGTCCCAGATGGGACTGCCAGCCTTCCTAAACATGAGATTCTCAACGTGATTCAATTCAACCTTTCATTGACTATTCAGGGTCATTATTATGAACATTATTTATTGTGCTGTGCAGTCATACTGTGATTTTCTCAGAAGCACTGTGCTTTTCCCTGTCAATTGCTAAAATATTTAGTTTCCGTACTTGCTTTTCATAATTTTTCAATCTCACCATGACTGTCAGATTCTCCACTGTCATTTCATGAGGGGACAGCCTGCAAAAGCAGTCTCTCCCACCCCCACAACAGACATATTTGCAAAGGCCAGGAAACTAGATAACCGAGTTGGTCAGAGCTGTGTCTTAGCCAGACATGCGTTACTAAGAGAGAACAAGTGGTCCCCGTTACATTTATTCCAGAAGGTCTGAGACCTTTTCTTTCTTGTTCTCTGGCTCCCTAGAAAATTCAAGTTATAAGTAAAGAAACCCAGCTCAGAATGAAGATGGTAGGAACGCTTTGTAGCAGTGCCAGTAACAACCCTACTTGTGATCAACAATTTAGTTTCAGCACAACAGCATCATTCATTGCATTAAATTAATGCCATTAATTTGAATTTTTTTGGTTTTGTAGTATTTACTATATTCAGTTTAGAAATTTGTTTTGGCTTTATAGGTATATATGAGCTTGTACATATTTAAGTAGCATTATAATAATATAAAGGGGATCCATAAGAATTATTCCCAGTTCTGCCTTGCAAAACCTTTCTTGGTTTGTACCAGCGTCAGACATTTGGCCTGCTCTCGTTGAGGAGACTTGTCCTTAACTCCATTGGTGACTAGCAGTTGTTACAGTCTGTTGCAAAGTGACTGGCAATAAACACCTGCCAAAGAAGGCACTGATGACCCAGAGGGGAGCTAGGTTGTAAGCCGTCACTCAGACCATCCAGAATATACTGATACTCATCTCTATATTGCCATCAAAATATTCATGTACTTTTTAAAAATTAAACTTATTTTAAGATAATTGTGGATTTACATGCAGTTGTAAGAAATACTACAGAGAGATCCCATGTACCCTTCACCCAGTTTCCCCAGTGGTAACATCCTGTAAAACTATAGTAATATAACAATAGGAAATTGGCACTGATACAAGCCACCCATCTTAATCAGATCTCACCAGTTTGACATGTACATGCTGAGTGTTTGTTTTTGTGTGTACTTAGCTCTATGCAATTTTATCACATGTGTGAGTTCATGTATCCACCACTATGGTCAAGATACAGACCAATCCCATCACCACAAGGATCCTAGAGTTTTCCCTCTACAGCCACACACACCTCCCTCGTGTGCTGCACACGTGCCCCCAAGACCCTGGCAACCACTCATCTATTCTCCCTATCTATAGTTTTGTCATTTCAACAGTGTGATATAAATGGAATCATACAATATGCAGCCCTTTAGGGCTGGCCTTTTGTATTCAGCGTAACTTCCTTAAGATCCATCCACATTGTTGTATCAATAGCTGCTCCTTTTATCGCTGAGCAGTGTTCCGTGGTATGATGTACCACCGCTTGTGTAATCAGTCACCCATGGAAGACATCTGGGTTGTTTCCAGTTTGAGGCTATTACAAATTAAGCTGCTATGAATATTCGTATACAGGTTTTTGTGTGAACATAAACTTTCATTTCTCTGGGGGAAAATGCCCAAGAGTAAGAACGCTGGGTTGTATGGTAATTGTATGTTTAGTTTTATAAGAAAATGCCAAACTTTTCCAGAGTTCCTGTACTATTTACTCGACATTTAAAACTTCTCTTAAAGGGGCCGAGCCCGTGGTGCACTCGAGAGAGTGCGGCGCTGGGAGTGCAGCAGCGCTCCCGCCGCGGGTTCGGATCCTATATAGGGATGACCGGTGCGCTCACAGTACTCACTGGCTGAGCGTGGTGCGGCCGGTCTCAAAAAGGACAAAAAAAAAAAAACTTCTCTTAAAGAACATGTGGGCCCCAGTTCACAAAACACTAATTTAGTGAGTGACACCAGATAACTAAAATATCAGCAGGGTGTTCTCAAAGTTATAAAAAGGGAAATGGCTAGTTCTGGAGGGAAAAAAATTTTTTTAACTCTTAATAAATAGAAACTGGAAAAACTTTAAAAATTTTCTTTCAAGTAGCTTTCTGCCTCCCAAACTGTGGAAGCTTGGGTTTTTGAGGCAGTATTCCTTGTTGTAGGAAAAACATTCTAAATGGCCTTTTGGCTATTCAAATGTAGAACAAGCCGCCACTTCCTCCGGTCTCAGGTCAATCCACCTCTAGAAGCAGATCTGCAGGGAAAGAGCTGGGGGTTAGTTTGGGGCTGTGCTTGGAAGGTGCCTTTTAGCTGACCTATGTAGGCCTCCAAAGCTCCAGCTTCAAGATCCGTGTCTTGTCACTTTCTAAGCCCTGGAAACATATCATAAGTTTCTGTGAAATTTCTACAAGTAAGATATTTTACACAAATGAGTAAGATACTGCCTATTTCTACTCTGACCTTCCCTATGTCACACTCTCCTTCAGACAAGGTGATGGTGGAATGGTCATGGTCGTTTGAGGGATGCAGTAAAGGAAAATAAGGGCAGGGATACATTTAGCTCAGGTGCGGTGGGACCTATTTATATGGTTTGCAATCCTTTCCGTGTGTGGTTATTACCGGCTGCCCTGGTGCAAGAATATCTTCTAGGAAAGTCCTACCACCCTCTGGGTCAACGCCCCTGGCCTGGCCATGAAGGTTGAGGGCCAATGGTCATATTGCAACATGAACAGGTCTTAGGGCACCCAGCAACAGAAGCATGTGGGTAGGAGAAGAAACAAGGTTTGAAATGTACACAGCCAGAAGCTGGTTTGCCAAAAACTCCCTGAATCATTAAATGTATAAAGTTATAAGCAGAGGATTCAGTTCTCATGGACCGTTCTCAGAATGGAAGTTCTCCCTGGTCAGGAATAGTCTCGATAATGGAGCCTATACAATTACAAACACACTATACTCTTCCCTTTTTTGCTAAAATGAACTTTATCATGATCTCTGTGTTTGTAGGCATGACCTATAAAATATGAAGCTACTTCAAAAAGTTCATGGAAAAATAGAATTAAAAGATAAAAATATTTCCATGAACTTTTTGAAGATCCCTCGTACTACCAACCCTGAGTACATCTATGCAGCAGTCACTTGTTTTAGGTATCCCAACATACCAGATCACATTTTAATATATCTGATACATTCTGTCCTGATGAAGTCTGGTGGTTCCAGGTGAGATAAATTTTGACCAATCTTGCTAAAGGAAATTTGTTAATTAGAAGTTATACTAAACAAAGTATTACCTTTTATTCTCTCTATAGAATCTTATAGGTAGGTGATCAAAGAATGTTCAGCCAAAAAAATAGGAAAAACATAGAGATACATCAGACTGTTACTTAATTAAAATATTAGGTTATTTTCTTGGATTTTGTGCTATTTAAAGTATTTTTCAGCTTTTTAAAATTTGCAGTTTGTTGTGGGTTTTTTTTTTTTTTTCTCATTCTACATAAAAATTCGCTTTTGTTACTAATTTTGTATTCATAATTCTGTAATGTGCCCACTGTGAAGACCATTTCTTTGAGAGAAACATGGCCATTCTCTGGATGGACTCAGGCTGACCTAACTCTGCTCATGAACTGTCGCTTGTTATTGTCTGGTTGTTTAGGTGGTTGTTTTTCGGGGATCCACAGTGAAGGTTCAGATTGTGAGACACAGTCATGAATCCCTCTGTCCTCCACCCACCTCTGGGGGAGGCTGTTCTATAAGCTACAGCTTCCTCAGACCATTGAGGTTTGAGTAACCCTGAAAGTCTTCTCAGTTTCTAGAAGCCGCCTGCATTCTTTGGCTCATGTTTGCATCACTCTGATCTCTGCTTCCATTGTCACATCTCTCTCTTTGACACTGACCCTCCTGCCTATCTCTTACAATGACCCTTGTGATTATACCTGGATATTCCAGGATTATCTCTCCATTGAAAGATCCTTTTGCCATATGAGGGAATATATTCATAGGTTCTTGGAATTAGGGCGTGGATATCTTTAGGGGCCGTCATCTGTCTCCACAACCCCATGCTGTGTCACCCTGAACAAACCATCCACCTCTCTGGGCCTGTTTCATCTTGTCTGTCATGAAGAACTGAACTAAATCACTTCTTTTAGGTCTAAAATTCTATGATCCCATGACCCAGGCTCACCAGCATACTTTGGTGAGATGAGAATTCAGGCCAAGTGCCATCTCTCTTGTTATGGGGGGACATGACCCTGTGGAAGTCAAATGGCATGGAGCTGAGACCAGGGCCTGTGGCCTAGTATGTTAAATTTTGTTTTGAAAAAACTTGGAGCAATATCTGAAATATTTTTAGGAAATTGTTTACTGCTTTTTTATCTCTAGCTTGAGTAAAGCTGTCTCATGAAGCAAAGATAACTCTCTGCTGTTCTTCACTGATTTAGATTTGCAAATTTAGTCTTGAAAACATTGTTTATTTTCCCTTAGATGCTTTTCTTTGCTAACATAGCACGTTGTTATTTCCTGTAACTGCCGCCTTCAGCTGCACTCAGTGGAGCTGGTCTTTTCCCTCCTTCAGTGATATTCTGGTAGCACTCAGACCTTACCCTCAGCTTAGCTCCCTTCACAGCCTCGACCTCACATCCAGCAAGGCTTCTCCTCCCCTGTCTGGCCAGACTCACCTGAGGGTCTGCTCGGAGCACCTGCTCCTCCTGCCGCCCTCCCTCCACACGTCTCCTCCTCCATGGTAGGGTGAAGGGGGGTGCAGAAGGATGGGAAGGGAGGAGCTGCACAAGCGGCCTCCCTTGTCCTCAGGGTCAACCCTGCTGGCTGTTGATGTCCTCTGGGAAGAGGGGCACCCAAATGTGGCTGTCTCAGAGGCCTGAAGGCCCCCCATCACCACCATCACTGCACCCTTCCCTCACCCTGGGAGATGGAAGACCCACCTACCCAGCCTCTTGCAACCCCACCCAGCCCCAACCTCAGCACTTCCCTCACCCACGTGCCAAGCTCAGCCAGCGACCCAGTGACCACTTGACCCAGGGGACCGTCATCATGTGGGCCACGAGGAAGGGCAGGGTGTAGGCTGCTCCACTGCAGGCAGCCCCTCTCTCCACCATGCCAGCTCACACAGGTTCTCATCCCCCTGCCCAGCAGGTGTGCTGCATATGCAGACACCCAACCTGAGAACGACATCCAGCAACCAAGATGAGGCAGGCACAGCTGGAGGTGCAGGGAATACAGCAAAGACATAAGCCTCTGCCTTCATGGAACTTACAAATAAGTAAATTATATGTTAGAAGGGGAGGGGAAGTGGGTTGAGCAAGTAAGGGAGGTGATGAGTGTCAGTGGTAAGAGGGAGTTTAAATGGATGGGTCAGAGGAGGTGACAGTTTGAACAAAAACTTGAAGGAGGTGAGGAAGTAGGCCCTGTGGATATCTTGGGGAAGAATGTGCCAGGCAGAAGGAGCTGGTACAAAGGCCCTGAGGCAGGAACTTGTGCAAGATGTTTGAAGAACAGGGAGGAGGCCAGGGTGGCTGGGCAGAGGGAGGTGAGGTTGGAGAGGTAAGTGGGTAGGGCAAGTGCTATTAGCAGCTACTATAAGATCTTTGGAATTTACTCTAAATTCAAGGTGAAGACACTGGAGGGAGCTGAGCAGAAGAGTGACACGATCTGAATTTTAATAGGACCCTTCTAGCTGCTCTGAGGACAATGGACCACAGGGAAGCAAGGGTAGCAGCAGCAAGAACAGTTAGGAGGCCACCAAGTGAGCCATGCAAGGAGCAACGGTGGCTTGGCTTGTGTGGCCGCGTGTAGATGAAGACAAGCGGTTGGAGTCTTCATCTGTTTTGAAGTAGAGCCAACAGAATTTCCTGGCCTATTTGAGGAGGAGTGTGAGAGAATGAGAGAAGTCAAGATCTGGGGCCTGAGCACCAGGAAAAATGAAGCTGCCGATCACTGAGGTGGGAGGGGGAGCAGCTGGGTGAGGGAGGAGGTCGTGTTTAGTTTGGACATGTTCAGTCTGAGACGTCTGTTAGGCATTCAAGTGGAGACATCAGGGAGGCAGTGGGTGTACACATTGCACTTCAGGGGAGAAGTTCTGCCTAGATGTATAAAGCTAAGAGCCGTCAGCATCTAAATGATATTTAAAGCCACGGGACATGAAGATTAGAGAGCCCAGGAATAGACCCACACAACTATAGTCAACTGATCTTTGACAAAGGAGCAAAGACAATTAAGTAGAGAAAGGACAGTCTTTTCAGCAAATGCTGATGCAAAAATTGGATGTCCATATACAAAAATGAAATAGACACAGAATTCCTTATATCTTTCAGAAAAACTAACTCAAAATGGATCATGGACTGGAATGTAAAATACAAAACCATAAAACTTGTAGAAGAAAACATAGCATAAAATCTATATGACTTGGTTTAGTGATGAGAGGCATCACCAAAGGCATGATCCATGAGAGAAAAAATTGATAAGTTGGGAAAAAATTAAAATAAAGCTGCAAGAGTGGATAAGACCACCAAGGGAGGGAGTGCAGAGAAAAAGAAGTCCAAGGACAGATGCTCGAACATTTCCAGTATCTCCATGGACAACTCTCTTGAACTCCCATGGTTTTAGGATGGGATAGGGCTGGAGATACAAATTTGCAAGTTAGCAGAGGTGGTATTTAAAGTATCCACCAGCCTGTATGACATGACCTAGAGGGTGTCCCAGACAGAGGGGAGGAGAGGTAGAGACCAAGCCTTGGACATCTCCACATTTAGTGGTTGCTATACGAGAGGTAGCCAGCAGGGCTGACTAAATAGTGGCAGCGGAGAGGCAGGTGAAGAGCCAGGAGACAGCACAGCTCCAGATGTCAGGGAAGAGTGTTTCAGGAAAGAGAGAGTGGTCCACGTGGCAAATGCAACTGATGAGCCACAGGAGGCTGAGGATGAACTCCTGGACTGGCCACACAAGGTCACTGGCAACAACGCTGTGGGCTACTTTAGCACAGTGGTGGATGCAAAGCCCTGCCTTGAGGGAAGTAAAAGAGAAGAGGTGGGACAGCTACCTTAGACAATTCCATCACAGAATTTTCTGAAAATGGAATCAGGGATAATGGGCAGTACAGTGGTGGATGCAAAGCCCTGCCTTGAGGGAAGTAAAAGAGAAGAGGTGGGACTGCTACCTTAGACAATTCCATCACAGAATTTTCTGAAAATGGAATCAGGGATAATGGGCAGTATCTGACGGGGAAGCCAAGTCAAAGGGAGGGTTTTTGCACATGGAGGAAATTGCAGCAAGCTTGCATCTGATGCAAATAGCCCAGTAGAGAGGGAAAACTTGACAATACAGAAGGGACGGGTGGGAAATGCATGAGCAGAGAGCCTTTCAGAGACAGCAGAGGGAGCAGTCCATGCCCAGCCACCTAATACTACAGGAAATAAGGCAAGACTCAGATCCATCTGGGAAGTTCTGATGAGTTGACATGTTGGACTGACTTCCTCATGAAGTCTGTTTTGTAACAGCAGATCAAATTCTGAGGAGAACTCAAGGGTACAAGTTAAACTGATGACATGAAATTTCAGAAGGAAAGGAAATGGTAAGCTACCAAAAAAATCTAGGCATTTACTCTGCTTTCTCAAGGGCAGCTCTACAATTATCTAGCAATATAAAAGTCTGGACCTTCAAGTCAGCCAATGATTCCGAACTGATCTTTCATAGACTACTAAAAGGTAATATAAGAGGTAATTGTGCCTTTTAACATAATAAATGTAAGTCACCAAATTTTTTATTTTATGAGACTAAACATCAGCTTATGCAAAAATAGTTAACTTGTGTGTGTTTTGCTTCACTCCAGGTGCAAGGTAGAAGCTGTGTTTGCAAAACACCTCCTGTGTCACCAGCGTATAAGACTGTTCACAGCAAGTAGAGCAGTGGTTGCCCAGGCCTGAGGGTAAGAATGGGGTGCAAATGCAAATAGGCAAGAGGTTTTTTGGGGGGGTGATGGAAATGTTCTAAAATTAGATAGTGTAGTATATTTACAACTCTTTAAATATACTGAAAACCATTGCATTGTACACTTAAAAAGGGTGAATGTTATAGCATGAACATTACATCTCAATAAAACTGTGAAAAAGAGAGGAAGGTATTCAGAGAAGACATGGGTCCCCTGGGAGGAGGCTGCTGCCTCTCTCTGACTGTCCCTACACTACTTACATCCTTGTTCTTCACTTACCTGTCACCTGTCACCTGATCACTAGCAACTCAGACCATCACCATCAATACGGATCCTTTCTTTTTGATCAGAGCAGATGGGAGCAGAGGCTCAAATCCTGGCTCCTTCTCTTATTCACTGGGCGCCCTGGGCAATCACACCGGGCATTTCTCTATGATTCTCTTTCTCCATCCCTTGTGAGAATTAAATGGCTAATACAAAGTAAAGAGTTCATTAGCACAGTCGTGTACCTGGCAGTAAGGGCAGAATCATTGTTAGCTCTTACCATGGTCAGTGAAGCATGCCATCTCACTGCAGTGCCTTTGGGAGATCTTCGGGTTTGGAGCACTTTTCAGCTGCCTTCAGTATGTTATTTGTGATTCAGTGATTGCCATTACATTATCAGGGACCTTCTCTCCTCTTTCATGCGGTTGCCAAAGTTTGAGATTGCTGGGCTGTCAACTCTGGATAACAAACTTGCTTTCTGTTAGTTATTTGCACTTAATTCTAACATTAGCTGGTTTCTCCGATGCCAGAGCAGCCTCAACTCCTGGCAGCAGTTAGCACAGCTTTCCTCGCCCCTGCACTGTCCCCAGCCCTCCTGCTCAGACAGAAGCAGAGAGAGGACCTCGGTACCAAGCATTCACATTTGTCAGCGCAAAACCCTTGTCCTCTGTGGGGACTCATTTTCTCTTCCGAGCCCTAATTCTTTGCCCTTTTAAACCGGAGCTATTATTACTTCTAGTTTGCATTGAATGGTCCCTCAGCAACCATCACACACTGAGTTTGATACTAACTTGATTCTAATACTGCTAGATTTACCAAAATCTTAGCCCTTCCAGAATATAACTTAAAATGTGACAAACAAAAATGTCAACGACTTTCATCATATCCACATACATAAATATCCTCCTTTGCAGGATGGTTGTGCTGCAGCCAGGTTGACTAGAAAGCACGTTTTAGATTAATCCTATTTTCCCCTTGCTATCAGTAAAAACAATCTCATAAATTTACTCCCCTTGAAACATTTTTGGACCCAAAATAGTGCCAGTGCTCTTAAGAATAAAGGAAAGATTTTAAATAATATACAATATTTAAATAAGTAGATAATTTTATAATACTCTTTAAAAACACATTTATTTAGGAACCACCTTTTCTAGAAAGGATATGAACAGTGGTGTGCTGGTTGCTTCCCTGGAAGAGAAAAAAGATACCTGTATCCATGGTATAAATGCTCCTGCTACAGTTGATTTCAAGCTATCAACCGTCTAAGAAGGAGCTCACAAAATCCCTGAATATTTAACAAGTGCAAAAGTTCTAACACATCATTGGAAGTCAATCAAAAAAGAAATGCATCAAGACAACATAAACAAAAAGGTGAGAGAGAAGGATAGAAAATGTAGCCAGGTATTAGTAAATACAAAAATGTGTACTACAAAGCCCTATACTCACGTTTAATACTCACATTTGGCTTTAAGAAACT